>NC_056747.1:35606779-35647760 GCF_019279795.1 Protopterus annectens
TTTGTGTGGGACCATGTCAAATGCTTTAGATAGGTCTAGGAAAGTAGCAGAGGAGAGATAGCCATTGTTTTTATGCTGAAGAATAGTGTTAGTAAAGGAGAGTAAGGCAGTGGTGGTGCTATGGTTTGTTCGGTTCATTCAGTTTTGCGTTCAGCTATGTTTTTCCCTGAATCCTTGTAATCCCCACACCCAAGTGATTATGACTACACACTGTAATAAATGGTGTGGAAACAAGTGCATTAAGCCAGGGGTCTGGGGACAGCAAGGACCCCAGAATCCATGGAGGTTCCAGATGGTGCATTTTATAATTTTTTAAACAACCTTTTTCAAGTAATGATGGACAGTACAAAATCAGGATCAAAGGAAGAAATTCTGTCTTGCTCCTCTACTTTGGTTTTTCCTAAATTCTTTCAACACACCTGAACTGACTAAGACCGCACTGTAATAACTAAATTTAGCTGGGGGTTCTAGGGACTGCTGGGCACCAGAAGCCATGTGGTTATAGATGAGGTGAGGTGTATTTTAGACCTTTTTTCCAACTTTTCAATCAATGATGGCCTAAACAAAAATCATACATAAGGAAAGAAATTGAATTGGACTTTTTTATCTCTAGGAAGAAATGAGTTGTATTCTAGGCTTAATTCCTCAATGTTCACCAAATAGCAGTGAACAGTAAACAAAGAAGGCATATGCCTGTCGTGATACATAAATCATATCTGGAAATAGTACCCGACTCTGTACACCCCCTTAAAAAAGTCATTCACTTTCTGTGTATCACCGTCTGGAGTTAAACTGGGATGAAAATTAAGGGACAAATGGCTGTAATCATATTTCAAGTCACTGCTGTCATATGTATGTCCAGTATTCCTCCTCACCCCTACCCGCAAAAGACTGCCATCTTCCATATACCCCTCTGATGTCACACAAAACAGATTTGGTGTGAGATGTGTATATATAACAGAATGCTTCTTTACCTTCCCGAAAAGATAGCCACCTATGTATGCATTTGACGTTTGATTGTGAGGAAAATTAAACAAAATATTACAGGAAAATATCTGCTTGATCATGGCATCACATAATAATAATAATAATAATAATAATAATAATAATAATAATAATAATAATAAACTAATTTTCTTAAGTGTACTCATTAATATGGCCAGACCTAGATCAATTATCTGGAAGTTACTATCACAAAAGAACAGAGAATATTTTCAGCTAACATTTACAGAAAGCCATATTTTTTTTTCTAATTCATATTCACCCTTTAATTGTTAACACCCTTATGTACAAAAAAGAAGTCTGGTAAAAGGCCAAATAGGTTGGCAAAAATGAAATCTTGTGATTTAACTTTTTTATAAGGAAAAAAAACTATTCACTTTCTATGTTTATTAAAAGCGGATACCCTAGAGATTATGGCAAAATAAAATTATAGAATTTATATGGCAGCATAGGTTAAATGTGACTATTTTGCCAGGTTTAAATGACACCATTGTATCTTTAAATTGTGTTTTAAAACAGCATAGAGCCAAGCTTTACATTTTTTTTTGGGGGGGGGGTTATTTTGTTTTTCAACTATTTAATATTATATATTGTTGACTATTTAAATTTTATATGTATATTTGTATTTATTTATAACCGAACTTATAATTGTGAATTAATCATTTTGTATGATTTTTACAGAATGAAATTGACCACATGATTTGGCTAGGTGTATTTAAATTGAGTGAATGGGTTGTATTATTAGTTCTGATAAAGTTCTTGTATGTTTGAGGGATAAAAGCATGAATCTCAATCAATACTGGCCTTTATTTTTAGCCAGTGTGATTAATTTGAGTTCATGGAACTTTCAGAGCATTTTATTGTGTTCTTACCTCGACTGCTTCTGTCCCACAGCATTCCTCTCAGCTGTCAGGAATTCAGTAGAATGTCCTTTGAAGATACAGCCCACCAGTAAACCCAGACGTCATCATCATCATCTCCCTTTTCACATTTTCTACGAGATCGTGGTCTTGTGTCGACTGTCGCCAGCTCTTTATACAGTGACCCTCTCCTACCTTCTTTAACTCTCATGCCTGACTGTCATAGGTTCATAGGTTCATAGGTTCATACTAGGCTATCTGCCCTGGGGCAATTATAAGCCTAGCCTGATTCTGTATGGCTTATGCCACCCCTTGATTTGAGTATACTGTGCCCTTTTTAAGGTTTAGTTTACTGTGCCTCTGTCTAATAGTGACACGAGAGTAATCCCTGGGACAAACCTACGATCCCCCATCCACCTATCGAGATTCTTCTTGAAGAGATTCAGTGAGGTGCTCTGCCTCACATGAACTGGAATTCTATTCCAGAGCGAAGGGAGCCTCTGGGTTATGAACCTGTCCCTCCAGCAAGTTCTATTTATTTCTGTGCTGAGGTTCAAGTCCCTCGAGCATGTGGCTCTAAGGGATTTAGATTTACTGAGGTGGAGCATGTCTATTAATTCTGGATTTGACATAGCTTTGTATGTCAGGCATAGATCGCCTCGAAGTAGATGGTATGCAACTGAGTAGAGCTGGAGTTTTTTTTAACTGAGCAGCATATGGCATCTGTTTGAGACCCTTGATCCTCTTGGTGAGATACTTTTGGGGTCTTTCTAATTGCTGCAGGTGTCGGGTAAGGTACATCCCAAAAGGGGCATTGTATTCTATGATGGGCCTGATGAGGGATGAATAAAGGGCACGATTACCTCTCTTGATCTAGATGTGAAACCCTTCGTGATGAGGTGGACTATGTAGAAGGTCTTTCTAACCACTTTGGCAATGTGGTTTTCAAAGGAGAGATTGCTATCAACTTGGGTCCCCAGGTCCCTAATAACTTTCTCTGTACTTAATGGGTTTCCACCTATGTGGTAATTTGTGGGCACATTATTTTTGCCAAAGGGTATGACTATACATTTTTTGGCATTTAGCTTTAAACCATGGCACTGGCACCAGTTAACTGTCTCTGTGAGACCTTTTTGAAGGATGTTTGTGTCAGCTGGAGAGTTTATTATGGCGCCCAGTTTGCAGTCGTCTGCAACTTGGTGAGCCATAGTCCTCTCATGTTTGCCTGTACCTCGGAAAAGTATATACCAAACAAGAGTGGTCCCAGGACAGAACCCTGTGGGACGCCACTTGTGACTGGTTTCAAGTCTGACATGGCTCCAGCAACTCTCACTCTGTGGGTTCTGTCTTTGAGCCAGTTTGTAACCCATCTTGTGACATAGGCATTTATATTTAAGCTGGATAGCTTATCTATGATGCCCGAGTGGGGTATTGTGTCAAATGCCTTTGCAAGGTCCAGATAGGCTGTGTGGACTACCTTTCCTTCATCTATGGCTTTGGTGACTGTTTCAAAGAAGTCAACCAGGTTCAAAAGGCAGGATCTGCCCTTGACAAAGCCGAACTAGGTAGGATCTACTGTCTGTAGGTCCCCAATGTCTTTGTTTATGAGCTCCATGATGATCCTCTCCATAGCCTTGCAGACTAAGCTAGTCAGGCTTATGGGGCGTCAGGGTCCGTAGAGGCTCCACCTTTGTGGAGTGGGACCACTGTTGCTGTACGCCATTCTGTGGGCACATATCCTGTAGTGAGGCTGAGATTGTATAGCTGTTTTATTTGAGGGATTAGTTCCTCTTGGAGTTCATGTAGGACGCAACCTGGGACACCATCTGGTCCCATGGAAGCAGTGTTTTTTGCTTTGGAGAGGGCAGCCTTCACCTGAGCATCAGAGATGTTTGGGAGGAAGCCCTCTGTCGGGATAGATACTTGCTCTTTTGGGGGGGGGGGGGTTAGTGGAGAAGTTTGCACTGAAGCTGTCTGCCAGGATATTGGCGATGTCTGTGGGTTCAGTGTATTTTTTGTCATTTAGAATCAACTCAGAACAAGTCTGGGAGTTGCATCCCAGGTTTCTAACATAAATGAAAAAAGCCTTATGATTACCTTTGGTGTCCTGTGCAATTTTTCTCTCGAAGCTGGCCTTGGAGGATTTTATGAGGGATCGTAATTTTTTGCTAGTACTGATCAGAGATGCCTTCCCTATTAGGGATTTTGCTCTATCCTGTAGTAGCTTCCTCCTTCTGTTGCACAGTTTATATATGGCAGGGGTCCACCAGACTGGATGCCTGCCTTTGGATGATTGGGTCTGGGTTTTGTTTGGGATAGCATGATCCATGCATTCCTGGAGATGTCCGTTGAATGCGTTTATATAGGATTCTGCAGTTTGGGTTGTAGTTTTCACTGGCCCTGGGGCCTTGAAAGATTCCACTTCGGTTTTGAGAAGTGAGAAGTTCACTTTTGAGACATTTTTCACTGTGGTTTTCTGGGCTGGGGGGTGGGGTCGGGATGTGGACATCCAGTGAAATTAATTTATGGTCTGATCTTACCAATGAGGGATATACTTCTGGTGTGGAGCATAGAGTCCCCATGTTGGTAATGATCAGGTCTAGTATGTTGTCCCCTCTTCTTTCACAAAATCCACCCATTGTTCACTGGATGTCCTCGCTTCCTCTTACCTTCTTCTTGTCTGTCCCAAATCTTCCTCACCAGATTGTCTTCTGCTTATCTACACATGTGCCCAAACTACCGTTATCTGTTCTCTTTGATCTTTTCTGCATTTGGAGCTACTTTGGTTTCTGCTTTTATGTCCTCATTTCTTCATCTGTCCCACAGTGTGCATCCAACTACCCATCTCAGGTACTTCATCTCTATCACCTCTAGCTTCTTCAACTGCTCTGCCTTTACTATTCATGTTGCTGTACCATACAGTAGTACTGGTAACACCACTGTTTTGTACACCTTAACTTTCATCTTCTTTGGCATTCTTCTGTCATACCTACACCTGACACTCTATGCCAGCTGGCTGCAGACCCTCTGTTTCTAACTTCAATATCCTCATTTAGACTTCTCTTTTTCTCATCTATCTCTCCTAGATACTTGAAGCTGTTAACCTGCTCCACTATTTTCCCTTCTATCTCAGTTCTCAGCTTTTTCTGAATTCCTCAATTTGCTGCCATTACCACTATCTTATCTGTACTCAGTCTTGTCCCATGTGTCTTCAGTCTTGCATTCCATTCCCTTATCCTTTGCTGTAATTCTTGCCGAGAGTCTGCTTGTAATGCAGCACTGCCTACACAGAACAACTTTGCTGCCTCCAATGTAGTGCTTCACACCACGATGCACATCCACTCCCTCTGGGAGACCATCAGTGAGGCCAAACACTGATTGTACTTCAGCCACTGGGTCCTTGTACATAGCTTGCACTATATCTTCCAATGTTTTTTGGACTTTGAACCATCACAGGACTTTCCAAATCGGCTTTCTTGAGACCTTGTCATATGCTTTCTTCAAGTCTAGGAATGCCCAGTTGGCCTCTTTCCTCACTTCTAGCTTCATCTCAACTGCCTGTTTCACTGCAAACAATGGCTCAGCTGTGCTGCATCCTGATCTGAATCCAAAGTCCCATCTTACTTCCTCCTATGATGTGTATTTGTTTGTAAATCACTTTCTCCAGAACTTTCATGCAGTGTGACAGGGGTTTGATACCTCTGTATTGCTCACAGTTGTGGAGGTCCCCTTTGTTCTTGTCCACTGGCATGAGTATGCTTATTGCCTAGTCATCTGGGATACACCTTTCTGCCGACATTGCTATGAGTACCCTCAGGAGCCATTTCTCCCATACCTCATCCCATATCTTGATCATTTCTGCTGTGAATTCATCTAAACCGCCTGCTTTTCCTGACTTCTTTTCTCCTAATGCTGTTCTTACTGCTTCTGTGGTGGGCTCCACCTCTTCTTTCATTGCAGGCTGTGAATGGGGCAGTACAGCTTATAGGTTCATAGGTGTTTACTAGGCTAATGACCACAAGGGCCTTTTTAAGCCTAGCCATGCATCCCAAATCTCTGACAAGTTCTGATACCCTTGATAAGTGCAAGCATGAGCCTGGGAGATGAACCATTTACACGTTACCTGTGTCCATTAGAGACACAGGTGCCAAACTAGGGATGAACTTCTGGTTTCCCATCCAATTGTCCAAGTTGCACTTCAATTGGGTTAGGGAGGAACTCTGCTTCACATGGATGGGGAGCCTGTTCCAGAGATGAGATAATCTCTGGGATACATACCTCTCTCTCCAGCATGTCCTATTTTATCACAGGCAAGATTTAAGTCTTTAGAACTTGTAATTCTGGTGCTGTTTGTTTTGTGGATATGCAGGAGGTCCATCAGAATGGTGTCTGACAATGCTCTGTATGCCAGGCATAGATCTCCTCTCAAAAGCCTGTAGGAGACAGAATACAAGGATAGGGCCTTGAGGTGGTATGCATAGGACATATTACTTATGCCCTGTATTTTTTTAGTGAGGAACCTCTGTGGACATTCCACTTGTTGGATATGCCTAGTTAGGTACATACCAAAGGGGGCACTGTACTCAGTGATAGGTCTGATGAATGCCAAATCCAGTAGAACAATGACTTCCTTGGACTTAGATGCCATACCTTTGTTTATAAGTTGCACAACATAGAATGTTTTCCTCATCACTGTGGACACGTGATGATCAAAGGTTAAATTACTATGTGTGTCCCTATGTCAATGACTACTGGGTCAACTCTAACTGTTGTGTTGTCAGTGTGATAGTTATCAGGGATGGATGACTCCCCAAAGGATACTGTTATGCATTTCTTGGCATTTAGTTTTAGTCCATGACTCTGACACCAGTTGTTTGTCTGTGTCAGCCCCTCCTGGAGAACATTTGTGTCAGTGTGCGATTCAATGACAGCTCCTTATTTGCAATCATCTGCAAATTTAGTCAGCCAGAGACCACAGACATTGCCCTTGACTTCTGAGAAGTAAATGCCAAAAAGGAGCAGTCCAAGGACTGATCCCTGAGGGACTCCACTTGTGGCTGGCCTCTTTGTAGATGTGGACTCCACAATTCTAACTTCCTGTGAGCCAGTTTTCTATCCACCGGGTGACATAATGGGTTTGTACCTAACCTCTTGAATTTGTCAACAAATACCCAGGTGGGGTATTGTGTCAAATGCCTTGGCCAGGTCAAGGTAGGCAGTGTGAATATTTTGCCCTCATCCATTGCTTTGGTGACCTTCTTAATGAAGTCCACCAGGTTTAGCAGGCATGATCTGCCTTTGACAAAACCAAACTGGGTTGGGTCCAGTGTTTGAAGATTTGCTATATCTCTGTTGATCATCTCCATGATAATTCTTTCCATGGCTTTACATAGAACACTAGTGAGACTTATGGGTCTGTAGTTTCCAGGGTCTGTAGATGGCCCACCTTTGTGCAGAGGGATGACTGCTGCCTGTCTCCATCCATGAGGCATAAAGCCTGTTTGGAGGCTACAGTTAAATAGTAATTCCAGAGGCCCTGATAGGTCATGTTTCATGCTATTATGAAGGCATCCTGGGATATTGTCTGGGCCCACTGATGCAGTGTTCTTGGTCTTAGAGAGAGCATTAAGGACCTGTTCCCTAATGATAGCAGGGGAGTTATATCTGATGATATTTCCTGAGGGAAGGATGAGGGGGAGAGAGCGGTAAAGTTGGAGCTGAATTTGTCAGCCAGTAGGTTTGCTATATCTTCTGGCTCAGTATAGGTGGCTCCATTTACAGTGAGCTCTGCACACAATTGTGTATTGCCTTTGAGGTTCCAGACATAGCTAAATAATGCTTTATGGTTGTCCTTGGCCTGGGAGGCCAAACTTGGCTCAAATTTGGCTTTTGTAGATTTTATTTGTTCACTGAGTTGTTCGTTTAGTTTGATGAGAGTACGTTTATCCTGCTGGGTGCTGCACCTCCTAATTAGTGCCATGATTTTATTCCTCCTGTTATACATCCAATTGATTTTGTGATTCTACCAGGGTGGCTTGTTTTTTGAGTTAGTTCTGTACTTCTTCCTGGTGGGTACAGCTGCCTCCATACAGCTATTAACATGCTTGTACAGGGTTTCCGTGAACAGTTTTGCATAGGCAGAAGTGTTCTCAGGGTTTATAGGGGCTTCAAATTTTGCCAGGTTCTCACTTAATAGCAGGTTAGCCTTAGAATAGTCCCTGAATATTCCAAGTTTAGACGGGGGTCCAGATTTTATTTTTACTTCAAAGGAGACCATTTTGTGGTCTGACCTTACCAGAGAAGGCATTACAGCAGGGGGTGTGCAGCAGTCTCCCATATTAGTGAGGACTAGATCCAGTATGGTTGCACCCCTGGTTGGTGTATTGACTGTTTGGTCCAAGGAGTTTGTGTTTACAAAATCCAGGAATTTCTGTGCATGTACATTTGGTGTTGCATAGTATTCCCAGTTAATAGGGGGTAATTAACGTCACCCATGAATATGGTATATGGTTGGATGGTTAGTGTTTCTAATAAGTTTAATTACATTGTATGGGTTTCGTGGTTCATAAAGGGGGACCTACACCTTGCAAGGAAGTGGTATTGGATTTTACCTATGGTAATTTGAACATGGATCAGCTCAAGTGCATTGTCCTATTTGACCAGCCTTGAAGTACATTTATTTTTTGATGTAAATAGAGACACCTCCACCTTTAGTTCCCGCCTGTGAAATAGCTGGTCTAAATGTGTGGAAGGCATTATAACCTTGCACTGTTGGTGTGCTCTCTGTGGCTTTAAACCATGTCTCAGTGACTGCACAGACATCAGCATTCTCTAGGGTAAAGAGAGATTCTATGGAGTGGATTTTTTGTATAAACTCCTACCATTGAGCAGTAATACCTTTAGATTTTCTTGGTTTTGATTTGTTATGTCGAAAGTACTTTCAGTTTGGCATTGCCTAAAAAAGGCACTATGGGGGAAGACAATGTTTTAGCTAATATTCAAAAGCCTAGAGGTGCAGACCATCCTTGGCAGAGAGACCATCTCCTTCCATGCTGACAAATACAGTACCCCCTTAGAATGACACCAGAAACTAAGCCAATTATTAAAAAGTCAATCATCTTTTGTTCGTATTGTGGCATCATCCTTGGAGAAGGTAAAATGCTGCTCAATGGTAGGCTCATACCAGCCTGAGACACATATTCCGAGAGCTCCATGATGTCTCTCTTCATATAGTCTAGGGAGGTACGTCTCAGGTCATTTACTCCCACATGGACTATGACTGAGTCATATTGGTAATTGTGGTAAAATGACCTGAGTGCATGTGTAATGTTATGAATCCTAGATCCTGATAAGCAAATGACCGTAACTTTCTCCTTACTCTGCCTGGTGAGAGGGACATCAGTGTGTCTCACGATGGAGTCTCCAATGACTAGAATGTTGGATTGTGTGGTGACTTGCCTTATGGTCTTAGATGCAGAGGCTCCATGAGATGTAGTTCTATGTGTTGATGTGGGTGTTTTGAAAGAGTGCATTTGGGGCTGCTGAGGGTATTTGTTATGTGTGCTTCATCTAAGAGGTCTTTGTGGTTTAGGAACATTACATTTAAGTCCATCAGCATATGTGAGACTGTGTCTGCTTTGAATTGTGCATGATGGGTGCACCGCTTGTACTACTGACAACCTTATTGACATTAGGAGTACTTTTATGTGAGAGCTCTGCCTCTAGTGAAATTGTGTAAATACATCTCTTACATACCATATCAGTTTGTTTGAGAATTAACGGGTTGCCAGTAAATATGAGGCATTTTCCACACTGCCTCAGGATGCCCATATCCACCAAGCTGGTAATGGAGACAGTAGGAAAGTTCATATCCATGACAACAGACTCTTTTTTATTGATTAGACAGTTGGAGTGAGAATATCAATCACTGTTAGGAGTATCCGATTTGCAACTATGTGGACAGTGCTTGTCACTGCAAACTAGTTGTCCTGTATGCAACTAGGTATTGGAGAAATTTCAATTGTGATTTTACAGGAAAAATGTCACTCAAGGTGTCTGAGTCTGTAGAGAGCACTGCCAAACACTTGAGGGGAAACTAATAAGTAGACCTAGAAAATTTAAGATTAAATATTTAGGCAGATATTCTGAGGCTAGAAACAAATCAAGCAGTACTTACTGAAAACAAAGAATTGGCTTGTCAAGAATGATGAAAAGAGGGGAGTCGCATGAATGGCTACTGCCTGGCTACTACTAATGCTGGTCTCAGCACAGCTTCACTCTGTTGGGATACAATGCTCCTTTGCTTCTTCTCTCACCAGAAACAAAATGTTAGCACCAATCCCAAGAAGAGAGGCAGGCCACAGCCTGTTTGGTGATCCACAGTCTTGTCCCAGATGATGCAAGGGTCTGTAGGTTTGTAGCCTTTCTCTGGTAGATGCCTCGAATACCAACCAGACAAAACAGGTACTTTAAGCACAGACACTCACTCTCCAAACAGAAACAGACAGGAATCAATGCACTCTGTTTCTTCTCTCAACAGGATCAGAATAGAAGCTATCACCTATAAAGCAGCTTCTGTTTTTTTCAGAAGGTGCAGAAAGTACTCCTTCCATTTGCATTTGATGCCCCAGTAAGCAAGTAGTACCAGTAAGTTGGTTGTCGCTGATATCCATTATGAAGGATGCCTGATGACTATCTTGTTTTTCTTTCTGTTTTTGCATTTCAACCAGATAGAGTTTTGTGCCATCTACGGAGTTAGTTCCCAGAAGCTGGTAGAGTGCCTATGATGCCTTGCTCTTTGGCATTGCAACTCCTCTCTTAGTATCTTTGTTAGCCAATATTCCAACTCCTCTGCTAACTTCTTTGTCAACCTCTTTGTAAAGCCAGACATTCAAACTTTATATTTTTAATTAAAAAAAGAATCACATTGATTCTAACCCTCACTCTCAGAGTTGCCATTCAAACATTGCAAGGTCATTGAGACAAGCTTCCAATGCAAGTCTTGCATGATGTTGAATGGCTAAATCAAGTGGACTATCTCCCCCTGGGGCACCAGTCACACTGCAGTGGGGCAAGTTTTATTGGAGCAGAGCACAGCATTTTATGTATTTATTTATTTTTTAGAGCAAAGAAACTATGTATTTCACTGCTATCAAAATAAATAAAGTGGAAAAACTGCCCCTCCAAACACAACAACCAAGGCAGTCACCTTATACACACACACACACACACACACACACACACACACACACACACACACACACACACACACTCGGTCTATATAGATATAGATTTAGATATTGATGTGTGTGTGTGTGTGTGTGTGTGTGTGTGTGTATATATATATAATATATATATATATATATATATATATATATATATATATATATATATATATATATATATATATATATATATATATATATATATATATATATATATATAGATATAGATATATATATATATATATATTATAGGAGTGTACTAGGTTAATGGCCCTGGAGCCTTTACAAGCCTAGCCCAAAGGATTCCCTGGCATCATGCCGCCTGACATTATTTCCCAGTGCCCTTGTCTAGCAGGGCCATTGAAAAGATTCCTGGGGTGAATTTTCTATTTCCCATCCACTTGTCAAGATTTCTCTTTAAGAGGGCCAGTGAGGTGCTCTGCTTGACATTTAAGGGAAGTCTATTCCAGAGCACGGATAGTCTCTGGGTTAGGAACCTGTCCTTCAAACAAGTTCTGTTGATTTTGGAAACCCTCTGTGTATTTCAGGGGAAGAACCCCATAGAAACACAGGGATAACATGCAAATGCCAAACAGGCATTGGACAGAGGTCAGGCTCGAACCTTGTACCTTGTGCATGGGAGGCAAATACTTTAACCACTGTGCTAAACGGTCTTATAATACAGTTCTAATATTGCCTGTTGGATAAATAAAACATGGTAAAACACACTTAAACTGAATTGTGAAGACAGTCTTACCTGAATAGCATTGAGGAGGTGCATTCTGTAGATGGACACTATGGCTTTGTGCTGGGTTTCTGTATCCTGTTCAAGAAGACAAAAGAATTCATAGCAGTTAAAATGGAAATGCATTGTGTATCATTTCTCTATCACTTATATGGCTTCCTAACTGAACAGCACTTTAAAAGACATTGCTATGGAACATTATTTCTATCAGACTATGTAGTGCCATGAAGTTAACAGAGTATGACAGCATTCACTGTGTTAGTGTTCTAGATGACAGCAGGCAACTGCTCATTGTGTGTTTAAAACCTCAGACAGTCACATCAGGTATAAATATTCAACGCAGAAATATTTGTGACAAATAATACAGGGTTACAATGGCAGCATTTCAGTAAAAACATCAATATTATTGTTTTAACAATTGAAACATAGTATCTTCTGTTCTTTGTTCACTAATTCCAGGAAATAGCTGGCATGTGACCATAAACCAGGTCCTGCTGATGATACGCCCAAATACCTTTATGTTCGCCAATCTCTGGCTTGCCACCTCTACAGCCAAACAGGATGGAGGTCATGTGCTAGAACCTGCCATTACTGTGACAAGGGGAGCTGGCTCACAAACTTGGAAGTACAGCACATATTTCTCTGCTTGCTGAAGTAATTGTGTGCTTTTTCATTTTCTTTTTGCTCTTCTAGGAGGCATACCTGGAAGGGTTACTTGAGAGTATATATGTGAAAGGTATTAGCATTTACAGTCACCCCCTGCTTCTCCCATTCCATTATGCACTTAACTGGGTAATGTTTTCCCTCCATTCACAGATCCGCTCTAGAAGCTAATGGGATTCTCCATCTTGAGGTGAGAATTTAGCAACAAGAACTAAATTATTTACCAACTTTTGGACATGTGATTTTCTCACTTTTTACTGTGTAAGCTTATATTTGTACTCTATATGAGTTTGCTTGTCCTTTGTGTAATTTACCTCAGAACTGATTTTATTTTTGATTTCTGTTTGTCACTTTTTCCACTTGGACTGAGCATGAAACTGGTCTTTTGAGACCAGTGCTCTGCCCTGAAAAACATACAATAAATGAAAGTAAATACCTAGATTTGGGCATTTGGACAGGTCGAAATTCAAATCAGTGGGAAGGGAAGCTGTATGTCATCACGTCATCACTGTGCCAAACGTATCAGTCCTCATATTTCATAAAACAAGACCACACAGTCAGAATACTGCTATAATCAACATATACAGATCAGTCCTCATATTTCATAAACAAGTAATCTCCGTGGTATCCCCAAAGTCTCAAAACAATCCACTAAAGTGTAGTGGGTCTGAAAACAAAACATTGTAAGAAACTGTTCTTCCACACAGAGAAGTTTCTTACAATGTTTCATATTTCATAAAACAAGACCACACAGTCAGAATACTGCTATAATCAACATATACAGATATGAAAGGAAGAGAAAAAAGGACCTAGCCTTAGTTCATTCCAAGAGCTTCTCTACAAGACAATGGAGACAAAATATCACTGGATGAACATTTTGAGAAAATATCTCTTACAAGTAACTGTACTGTGTTATCACCACAGTCCAGAGTTCTATATTTTTAAAGGAGAGAATATGTAGTGGAATACAAGAAATCATAAACATGTGCAGAAACTACTAAATTAAGTACGCTTGTCTGAGGTATCTGACACTCCTGTGAAACTGCCTTTTACTGATCAGAGACCTGAGACTTCAGATTCAACTTATCAGAGTTCTGTAAGTGACGCAGTCACCTACCATTTCAGGACTTGTCACCTATGAGGACCTGTCACTTACCAGTTAAGGACTTGCCACCTATAAAGACCCCGTCACCTACCAGATCAGGACTTGTCACCTACCAGTTCAGGACTTGTCACCTATGAGGACCTGTCACCTACCAGTTCAGGACTTGTCTTCTCTGAGGACCTGCCACTACCAGTTCAGGACTTGTCACCTATGAGGACCTGTCACTATCAGTTCAGGACTTGTCACCTATGAGGACCTGTCACTTACCAGTTCAGGACTTGCCACCTATGAGGACCTGTCACCTACCAGTTCAGGACTTGTCATCTCTGAGGACCTGTCACCTACAAGTTCAGGATTTGTCATCTCTGAGGACCTGTCACCTACCAGTTCAGGACTTGTCATCTCTGAGGACGTGTCACCTACCAATTCAGGACTTGTCATCTATGAGGACCTGTCACTACCAGTTCAGGACTTGTTATCTCTGAGGAACTGTCACTACCAGTTCTGGACTTCTCATCTCTGAGAATCTGTCACTTACCAGTTCAGGACTTGTCACCTATGAGAGCCAGTTATGCTGCTTGGAGTGGTGACCCATTCCTGCCATGAAATTATTACTCAGTATGGTGGGCTTGTCAGAAAACACTCAGTACTGGAGACTGTTCATGATGTCTATAATTAAATTAAATATAATTTCACTGTGCTTTATAAGCTGTCTATTGTCCCAGGACTCACTAGTATAAAGACAACTTTGAATCATTTACAAAAAAGTATTATAATATATGTATATTGATTGCACTAACCAAATAAAAAGGTACAGATGGCACACATACATGCAAATAGTGAAGCTAAGTAATATTTGTGACCCAAAATGTGTAAATAGGCTACTGTTGTGTTTAAATGTAGTCAGTGTTTTGTTGAACTGTATTTGCTATTTTAAGAGTAGAGCAGACCCTGCCTATATTAATAAACACATACTTGTATAAATGATATTTAAAGATATTATAAATTGAGAACTGAGGTAATCACAAACATAGGGTGGTTAGGGTAACTTAGTATCCAGAAGAGAGTCCCCAGGAGAGAGAACCAAACAAAGTTTAGAATAAACTTGGAAAATAAGATGGAAAACATTTCTGCCAGAAGGAATCCAGAAAGAGAGCTATTACATTAGGGACTTTTACAGTAATATAAAGTTAGATAAAGGTGCTGGTTGTGTATTTGTTTAAAACTACATTACATTACTTTACTTTGTTAGGGAGAACTTGTCTTATGTGCACTTGTATATAATAAACTGTACTATTTTTATAAACACTAGCGGTTTCAGCTGCATTCAGTTTTTACATATGTGGATTGTGCACATGTGGTTACTGGGCTATTGACCTGATGGTTTTTATAAGCCTAGCTGTGTGTACCCAATATAACACTAGTGAACCTCAATATAAAGGATTCTGCCAAAACTCAAAATCTTAGTTAGCAATGACTGCCTGTATCTAGGAGGGTAACTGACTCAACAAAACTGAAATACTAATAAAATAACACAAAGAGAAGATGCAGGAATAAAGGATAATCTCTGTTTAATGTCCAAATCAAATAATAATGTCATCCAGGAACCTCCCATATAGGAACCAGCAATTGGGAAATTCTGAGGTGAACACTTGTCAGTTGTTCCCACTGTGCCAAGACAACATTGGTGAAGATTGGGGCGCATGCAGCACCCATAGCTACCCCTTTCGTCTGCCTAAAAAGCCAGTTCTCAAAAAATTAAAAAAATATTTTCCAAAACTACTTCCATAAGAGCTTGTAAGGTCAAAATCTTAGTGTGGTCAAACCCTGAGTTTCCACATAAAAAAATCATAAAACAATTCTATCCTTTCAGTATGTGGGATGACTGAAAACATATCTTGAATGTCTATGGTGACAAACAGTATGAGGGATGACTGGAAACATATCTTGAATGTCTATGGTGATAAACAGTATGAGGGATGACTGGAAACAGATTTTGAATATCTATGGTGACAAACGGTATGAGGGATGACTGGAAACAGATCTTTAATGTCTATGGTGACAAATAATAAGTTATCAGAATATAGCCCATTGTCAACCCTGAACAGGAAGTCCCATGAATCCTTATAAACATGTCTATGCCTGAATAACACCCCTTTTAACTGTTGATCAGGGTACTTTGCTATAAAAAAGGTTTTAGAGGCCTTGGCATCCACAATTGGCCTTAACGGTGGATCAAAAATGTTTTAATGAATTTTTGGGATACCAAAAATGGTGGGGGTCCTGGGGGAGGTATTCTTTAAAAAATCCAATTCTACCTTATCAATTTGGTCATTAATTAAGAGGTCATCCAATACCATGTCAATCCTCCTGAAAGCCAGGTTCATTTCACTAAATGAGACTTCCTCATAGGTATCAGTATACAAGAGGGCTAACATTTTATTGATGTAGTCGTTAGCCCCCATAATCACCAGGCCCCCACCTTTATCAGGTTTCATGATTCTTATACTCCTATCCTGGATAATGTCATTTAATAACCTCTGTTGTGTCACAGAAAGATTTACAGGGGGAGAACGGCTATGTGCCAACAAATTCCTGATGTCAAATTCACACATTTTGTCAAAAATACTAACCACTGGGTGCAAGGGCGGGTTAAAGGTGCTGGGCCTCCTACATTCTTGAGTAACAGGAGTTGTACTGCTAGAATCGAAAAAGAAGTTGAAATTCAATTTTCTAATATACAACTTTCATCAGTTACATCATGTGCTGTTGTTCAATGGAAGAGGAAGCGGGTCTAGGGTGTTCATCCTCTGTCACTTTGAATGAAGTAGTTACTGCGGTTGGCAATTTAACCACTTTAGTACAAAACCTAACCCAACAAGTGGCTCGTTTATCAGCCTTTCAAAGACCCGACAATGGAAATGGATACTATGGTCATAATGCATTTTCCCAGAATGAAACTATTTCTGGGATTACTCCAGCACATTGAAGTCAACCTAGCTTATCCAATTATGCAGTGGATTTCTGAGTGACTGAAGGCCTGAATCCACACCTTGGGGAGGGGCAAACTCAAGGATGACCTCCCTCCCCTTGTGACTTTTCCTTTAGTGAATGGATGCGACAAGGGAAGGAACTGTTTTTAGAACCAGAAGCTCGTGCATTCAGTTATGGGACCTTGGACCGGCAACTGAAGGATTTATACTCCCTGACCTTAAAATATTGCAAAATACAACTAGAAAAAGGGTATCTACAGGAATGTTTGGCTAGACAGCAAATCCTGAAGGGTCTGAGAAGATGGTAGTATCCAATTGGCCTAGTCAAAGGATCTGAACTGCACAGGGAGTTACCCTGACCTACCAGGGAATGGCATAAACAGTAGTTGTGACATTAGGTACGAGGTCACATATCACAACAATGAACAGGACAATGGGTTGAGTCAGGAAGACAATGAAGCCCCTTTAGGCGTCCCTCCTCTGTGGAGGTCAGAGAGACTCATGAGGATGAAGGGAGGAATGGGGAAATTGTATCACCAACAAGGGCACTCAGCCTCCACTGGATGGAATTGGAGGTGGAGGAGGATAGGAACAGGAGATAGAACTGGGCCAACAAAAAGACACAGATATTTTCAACAGTATGGGGGATTTTAAAATTTACAATTTAAGTGAGGTTACTGTCACCACTAGTTGGGCAGATTTATTTGAGAAAGGCCTCACCTTCATTCCAGCATGAGGTGCTAAATTTGATGAAGTATTACTACAATGGAAGTTCTATATTAGAAAAGTGAATTTCAACTTCTTTTTTTGATTCTAGTAGAACAGCCCCTGTTACTCAAGAATGTAGGAGGCCCAGCACCTTTAGCCCTCCCTTGCACCCACTGGTTAGTATTTTTGACAAAATGTGTGAATTTGACATCAGGAATTTATTGGCACATAGCCGTTCTCCACCTGACTTGAAAAGGGTCATAGAGGGACTCTGTTTGATGTGAATTGGTAGCCTATTCCAGAGGAGTGGCAACCTGTGTGAGACATATCTGTTTTTCCAAAAGGTCCTATTTATGTTTTTTTGCATACTATTTGTTCCTGGGCATTAGTTTTAAAAACGTCAAGGAGCCTTTGTGCAAGCATGTTGGCACTCGTATAAGTTTAGTAAAAATGACAAACCACTATGCCCAAAGGAATACTTGTATAAGTTTGCTAGTCAATGGAGGGATAGTTAAAATTGCCCATAACCTGAGTGTTTGATTGTAATTTGATTGACTCGAGCAGGTCCAAATAAGCAGCGTGGGGGTCATGGTTCACTGAAGGGGGTCTATAACTAATGATGACTTGAAGGGGGGGTTTTGCCCACAGTTAGTTTAACTCCATGGAGTTTTCCTGTCTAACCAGTCTAGAGGTGTATTTATCTTTGATGAAGATAGATACTCCTCATTTGGTTCTCACATGTTCGTTTTGCAGCCTGAAAGTGTGAAAGGCATTGCCAGGGTACTCTCTGTGGCCCTGAACCAAGCTTCTGTGACTGCACAGACATCAACATCCTCCAGGGAGAGAAGTGCTTCCAGAGAGTGCAGTTTTGGATGTAAATGCCTAGCAATTAGCAGCATAACCTTTAGTTTATTTATGTTTCTGATTTAGACTCCTAGCATTTAGCAGCGTAACCTTTAATTTATTTGTGTTTCTGATTTAGACTCCTAGCATTTAGCAACGTAACCTTTCATTTATTTGTGTTTCTGATTTAGACTCCTAGCATTTAGCAGCGTAACCTTTCATTTATTTGTGTTTCTGATTTAGACTCCGAGCATTTAGCAGTGTAACCTTTAATTTATTTGTGTTTCTGATTTAGACTCCTAGCATTTAGCAGCGTAACCTTTAATTTATTTGTGTTTCTGATTTAGACTCCTAGCATTTAGCAGCATAACCTTTAATTTATTTGTGTTTCTGATTTAGACTCCTAGCATTTAGCAGCGTAACCTTTAATTTATTTGTGTTTCTGATTTAGACTCCTAGCATTTAGCAGCATAACCTTTAATTTATTTGTGTTTCTGATTTAGACTCCTAGCATTTAGCAGCGTAACCTTTAATTTATTTGGATTTCTGATTTAGACTCCTAGCGTTTAGCAGCGTAACCTTTAATTTATTTGTGTTTCTGATTTAGACTCCTAGCATTTAGCAGCGTAACCTTTAATTTATTTGGGTTTCTGATTTAGACTCCTAGCGTTTAGCAGCATAACCTTTAATTTATTTGTGTTTCTGATTTAGACTCCTAGCATTTAGCAGGGTAACCTTTAATTTATTTGTGTTTCTGATTTAGACTTCTAGCATTTAGCAGCGTAACCTTTAATTTATTTGTGTTTCTGATTAAGACTCCTAGCATTTAGCAGCGTAACATTTAATTTATTTGTGTTTCTGATTTATACTCCTGGCGCTAAGCAGCGTAACCTTTAATTTATTTGTGTTTCTGATTTAGACTCCTAGCGTTTAGCAGCATGACCTTTAATTTATTTGTGTTCCTGATTTAGACTCCTAGCCTTTAGCAGCGTGACCTTTAATTTATTTGTGTTTCTGATTTAGACTCCTAGCGTTTAGCAACGTAACCTTTAATTTATTTGTGTTTCTGATTTAGACTCCTAGCGTTTAGCAGCGTAACCTTTAATTTATTTGTGTTTCTGATTTAGACTCCTAGCATCTAGCAGTGTAACCTTTAATTTATTTGTGTTTCTGATTTAGACTCCTAGAGTTTAGCAGCGTAACCTTTAATTTATTTGTGTTTCTGATTTAGACTCCTAGCATTTAGCAGCGTAACCTTTAATTTATTTGTGTTTTTGATTTAGACTCCTAGGGTTTAGCAACGTAACCTTTAATTTATTTGTGTTTATGATTTAGACTCCTAGCGTTTAGCCGTGTAACCTTTACTTTATTTGTGTTTCTGATTTAGACTCCTAGCATTTAGCAGTGTAACCTTTAATTTATTTGTGTTTTTGATTTAAACGCCTAGCGTTTAGCAGTGTAACCTTTAATTTATTTGTGTTTCTGATTTAGACTCCTAGCATTTAACAGCGTAACCTTTAATTTATTTGTGTTTCTGATTTAGACTCCTAGCGTTTAGCAGGGTAACCTTTAATTTATTTGTGTTTCTGATTTAGACTCCTAGCGTTTAGCAGCTTAACCTTTAATTTATTTGTGTTTCTGATTTAGACTCCTAGCCTTTAGCAGTGTAACCTTTAATTTATTTGTGTTTCTGATTTAGACTCCTAGCATTAACAGTGTAATCTTTAATTTATTTGTGTTACTGATTTAGACTCCTAGCATTTAGCAGCGTAACCTTTAATTTATTTGTGTTTCTGATTTAAACGCCTAGCGTTTAGCAGCATAACCTTTAATTTATTTGTGTTTCTTATTTAGACTCCTAGCATTTAGCAGCGTAACCTTTAATTTATTTCTGTTTCTGATTTAGACTCCTAGCGTTTAGCAGTGTAACCTTTAATTTATTTGTGTTTCTGATTTAGACTCTTAGCATTTAGCAGTGTAACCTTCAATTTATTTGTTTTTCTGATTTAGACTCCTAGCGTTTAGCAGCGTAACCTTTAATTTATTTGTGTTTCTGATTTAGACTCCTAGCATTTAGCAGCGTAACCTTTAATTTATTTGTGTTTCTGATTTAGACTCCTAGCATTTAGCAGTGTAACCTTTAATTTATTTGTGTTTCTGATTTAGACTCCTAGCATTTAGCAGCGTGACCTTTAATTTATTTGTGTTTCTGATTTAGACTCGTAGCATTTAGCAGCGTAACCTTTAATTTATTTGTGTTTCTAATTTAGACTCCTAGCATTTAGCAGCGTAACCTTTAATTTGTTTGTGTTTCTAATTTAGACTCCTAACATTTAGCAGTGTAACCTTTAATTTGTTTGTGTTTCTGATTTAGACTCCTAGCATGTAGCAGCATAACCTTTAATTTATTTGTGTTTCTGATTTAGACTCCTAGCATTTAGCAGTGTAACCTTCAATTTATTTGTTTTTCTGATTTAGACTCCTAGCATTTAGCAGTGTAACCTTTAATTTATTTGTGTTTCTGATTTAGACTCCTAGCATTTAGCAGCGTAACCTTTAATTTATTTGTGTTTCTGATTTAGACTCCTAGCATTTAGCAGTGTAACCTTTAATTTATTTGTGTTTCTGATTTAGACTCCTAGCATTTAGCAGCGTAACCTTTAATTTATTTGTGTTTCTGATTTAGACTCCTAGCATTTAGCAGCGTAACCTTTAATTTATTTGTGTTTCTGATTTAAACACCTAGCGTTTAGCAGCGTAACCTTTAATTTATTTGTGTTTCTGATTTAGACTCCTAGCGTTTAGCAGCATAACCTTTAATTTATTTGTGTTCCTGATTTAGACTCCTAGCCTTTAGCAGCATAACCTTTAATTTATTTGTGTTTCTGATTTAGACTCCTAGCATTTAGCAGCGTAACCTTTAATTTATTTGTGTTTCTGATTTAGACTCCTAGCATTTAGCAGCATAACCTTTAATTTATTTGTTTCTGATTTAGACTCCTAGCATTTAGCAGTGTAACCTTTAATTTATTTGTGTTTCTGATTTAGACTCCTAGCATTTAGCAGCTTAACCTTTAATTTATTTGTGTTTCTGATTTAGACTCCTAGCATTTAGCAGCATAACCTTTAATTTATTTGTGTTTCTGATTTAGACTCCTATCGTTTAGCAGTGTAACCTTTAATTTATTTGTGTTTCTGATTTAGACTCCTAGCGTTTAGCAGCGTAACCTTTAATTTATTTGTGTTTCTGATTTAGACTCCTAGCGTTTAGCAGCGTAACCTTTAATTTATTTATGTTTCTGATTTAGACTCCTAGCGTTTAGCAGCATAACCTTTAATTTATTTGTGTTTCTGATTTAGACTCCTAGCATTTAGCAGGGTAACCTTTAATTTATTTGTGTTTCTAATTTAGACTCCTAGCATTTAGCAGTGTAACCTTTAATTTATTTGTGTTTCTGATTTAGACTCCTAGCATTTAGCAGCGTAACCTTTAATTTATTTGTGTTTCTGATTTAGACTCCTAGCATTTAGCAGCGTAACCTTTAATTTATTTGTGTTTCTGATTTAGACTCCTAGCATTTAGCAGTGTAACCTTTAATTTATTTGTGTTTCTGATTTAGACTCCTAGCATTTAGCAGTGTAACCTTTAATTTATTTGTGTTTCTGATTTAGACTCCTAGCATTTAGCAGCGTAACCTTTAATTTATTTGTGTTTCTGATTTAGACTCCTAGCGTTTAGCAGCATAACCTTTAATTTATTTGTGTTTCTGATTTAGACTCCTAGCATTTAGCAGCGTAACCTTTAATTTATTTGTGTTTCTGATTTAGACTCCTAGCATTTAGCAGCGTAACCTTTAATTTATTTGTGTTTCTGATTTAGACTCCTAGCGTTTAGCAGTGTAACCTTTAATTTATTTGTGTTTCTGATTTAGACTCCTAGCATTTAGCAGAGTAACCTTTAGTTTATTTGTGTTTCTGATTTATACTCCTATCACTTAGCAGCGTAACCTTTAATTTATTTGTGTTTCTGATTTAGACTCCTAGCATTTAGCAGTGTAACCTTTAATTTATTTGTGTTTCTGATTTAGACTCCTAGCATTTAGCAGCGTAACCTTTAATTTATTTGTGTTTCTGATTTAAACTCCTAGCGTTTAGCAGTGTAACCTTTAATTTATTTGTGTTTCTGATTTAAACGCCTAGCGTTTAGCAGCGTAACCTTTAATTTATTTGTGTTTCTGATTTAGACTCCTAGCATTTAGCAGTGTAACCTTTAATTTATTTGTGTTTCTGATTTAGACTCCTAGCATTTAGCAGCGTAACCTTTAATTTATTTGTGTTTCTGATTTAGACTCCTAGCGTTTAGCAGCGTAACCTTTAATTTATTTGTGTTTCTGATTTAGACTCCTAGTGTTTAGCAGCGTAACCTTTAATTTATTTGTGTTTCTGATTTAGACTCCTAGTGTTTAGCAGCGTAACCTTTAATTTATTTGTGTTTCTGATTTAGACTCCTAGCATTTAGCAGCGTAACCTTTAATTTATTTGTGTTTCTGATTTAGACTCCTAGCATTTAGCAGCGTAATCTTTAATTTATTTGTGTTTCTGATTTAGACTCCTAGCGTTTAGCAGGGTAACCTTTAATTTATTTGTGTTTCTGATTTAGACTCCTAGCATTTAGCAGCGTAACCTTTAATTTATTTGTGTTTCTGATTTAGACTCCTAGCGTTTAGCAGCGTAACCTTTAATTTATTTGTGTTTCTGATTTAGACTCCTAGCATTTAGCAGTGTAACCTTCAATTTATTTGTGTTTCTGATTTAGACTCCTAGCTTTTAGCAGCGTAACCTTTAATTTATTTGTGTTTCTGATTTAGACTCCTACCATTTAGCAGCGTAACCTTTCATTTATTTTGAGTAATATTTTCATGTCAGAAATTTTGTTCTTGAGACCTTGACTAAAAAAGGCATTGTAGGGGAGGCAAGTGCCTTAGCCAGTAACCAAAAGCCTAGAGATACCAGGTGAAGAACATATCTGGTAAAGCAGCGTGGTCTATTAACTATGTCAGCCCAGGTTAACAGGAACTGGATCCTCTTAGAATGACATCAGAAGCTAAGCCAACTGTTGAAGTCAATCATTTTTTGTTTATATTGTGGTATCATCCTAGGTGAGGGTAGAATGTTGCTCATGGTTAAGGATATACCTGCCTGTGACACATATTCAGAGAGCTCAACCATGTCTCTCTTCATATAGTCCACTGAGGTGCATCTCCAGTAATTCACACCAACATGAACTATGACAGTCATAACAGTTCTTGTCGTTAAGAGACTTGAGTGCATATGTGTGATCTGATGGATCCTGGCACCCAACAGACAGCTGACCGTAACCTTCTCCTTGTCCAGCCTGGTGAGTGGGACATCTGTGTGTCTCACAATGGAGTCAGCTATGACTAAAAAATTGATTTAGATGTGCTTTGCCTTAGGGGCTTATTTGGTGCGACACTGATGCCTGTGTTTTTATGTGTATTGAGTGTTGTAGGTGTTGTATTAGGTGTAGCATGCTTGTGTTTGGAAGGCCTCTAGTATTTAGGTAGGTTTCTGGTGAGTACCTCCATGTATGATGGTTTATGTGTTGACTGCATGGTTTGTGATGGAGGTGTAGTATGTGAGCTGACAAGCTGTCCAGTGTTACTGTTCTGTGTGTGAGAGAGCAAGGATTCCAGATTCTTAGTGTAGATGCATCTCTTACAAATTGTAATTGGGTGATTTAGGAGTAGAGGGTTGTCAGTGTACATGAGGCAGTTGCTACAATGCCTCAGGATACCCATGTCAATCAGACTGGTAGCAGAAATGGAGGGAAAATGAACATCCATAATGCTACGTTAAATTCTGTTTTCACAGTGGGGAGAGAAAATGGAAGGGGTGTGGTATAACCGGGTGCCCTAAGCGGGGTCAGTACAAATGGGGTGCTCTATAAAGGGTCTTCACTAGCAGGGATCTCTGAATGGTATGAGATTATTGTAGATTTGGTGATTTTGAGACTGCTTAAGAGGGAAACGCTCAGCTGAGGTGTGGTCTTGGCAGCTTAACGCAATTAGGACTTTTCAACTGGATCTCAGGCAGCTACTATGGGAAAATGTATCTACTGAAGTTTTTGCATCTAAAACCACCAATGGTTACCCTACTGCATGGTAGTGTGCAATGGTGTATGGTGGTGTGCTATGTGTACAATTGTGAGGCTTACGTAGCAACAGTGAGCAAACTGAATTAAACAATTTAACCAATACAAAAAGCTCAAAACTGAGCCCTGTGCCAGCAACCTTCAATCAGATGAGTCCTAACTGCACTCTCCTGCCACAAGGGTGCAGGGGGGCTTCTCCAACAAAAGACCGCCTGGTTTAGTGCTCAGTTTACCAAATAGAACCAGATTCAGCAGGTCTGAATGTAGTCTACACTAAAGCAGACACAAAAGTGCAATAAATCAGAAAGAACAGTTTTAAAGAAACAGCAATACAATTTAAAAGTGCAAGATACAATATAAAATTGTCCTTGTTAGCAGAATGCTACAGATTCCTTGGATTGCACAGATGAATGCAGTAGAGCAGTGGCTGGTCACCTGACTCTGTGAAGCTGTGTTAAAACAATGAGCAACTGAATTAAACAATTTAACTAATACAAAAAGCTCAAAACTGATCCCTGTGCCAGCAACCTTCAATCAGATGAGCCGTAACTGCACTATACTGGCACAAGGGTATGGTGGGCAATTTTGTCGCCATTTATTACTGCCAAAGATCTGAGAGCTATCACTGCCAATGAGAGATAGACAGAGGGGGTCTAGTGGCATGCTGCAATTTTTTCATTTGTGCACCTGTGTGTGTGATCCATGTGCCAAAATGACCACAGTGGAGCAGTTACTATAGGCCATACTGTCTAAAGCTGAAGGGATGATCACAGTAGCAACATCCAAGAACACCGCCACTGTTAAAACAATTGACCTAGGAGAAGGATGTCAAAGAAGATCTTACCACCTTTGAATGGTATGCCCAGCAGAAGGGATTCAGTCAGGTTTTCTCTACCAAGATCTTATCATCATAGTTAACTGGAGAACAACTGAAAACCTTATAGACATAGAGAGAACTGGTTATTTATGATTTATTATGATAAAGTCAAAAAAACTTTACTTGCCAGACCTGGTGCATCCTCAGAGACACAAGCTCAAAAGTTTCACAGCTGGATATTTTCTCCTAACAAAACGGTAAGGTTGTAATTATCTGATTTAAAGTTTATAAATACTTTATAGCTGGGTCCTATGGATCAACATGATAAAGCTGTTACGAGAGAAATGATAGCAGCTGACAATTTTTAAAGATCTTTATCCCCTGCTTTAAGAATATGGGTGAGTTAACTTGATCATAAAAATGCTTGTTTTTCTTTTGGTCTACGGGATTAGCCCAGTGGCATTCCTTCATACTCCTAAATGACCCCTTCATTCCTCCATCAGGACAAGAGCTGCCCACTCCATCCATTCATCATTTATCATTCCCAGTGGAAGCATACATTCTAGAAATCCAGTGGACTGTCCTAACTTCATCCCTTTGGCAGCCTGCTAGCTTCACTACAACTGCCTTGGGATGTGGACACATGTTTCTGAGCTCAAGGAACTTCCCGACCACTTGATATACTGCTTCCAGGTGGGGCACAGTAACCTCTTCATGTTATGGTGATATACCTGCATTCTTCCATGTGTTACTGATGCAGTGATTCAGGTTGTCCTTTCCCCTCCTCCCTCCAATTATGGTCAAGCTGGCAGTGGCTACTCACTCACATCCTTCTCAGTTGTAGACATACTCTGTTTTGAATGTGACAGAAAAGGTCACATAGTTAGATTTTGTGCTAATGATTGTAACATACGTACACTCATGAAAACTATTACCTGTGGAACACAAGATACTATTGATGTTATAGGCCTACATTACTTAGAAATGAGTAATAATCCAACACAAATCCATGAAGCACTCCTTTCCTTCAGGAACCTGAATATAATTTCATTTTAAGCACATTTCTTTTTATAGAAGATTTTTGGATGACTTATTTGTAATATGGGCTAGTGATATTGCTACATTGAAAGAGCTTTTTGTTTCTCTGCTTTATAGAGACTTCTACTGAATTTCTAACTTTCAAGTACATTTTTGAATTTAGTACAGTTAGCTGTTTGGATATTTACATCAGCAAGTCTAGTAATGATAGAAGTTTTGAGTCCAATATATATATATATATATATATATATATATATATATATATATATATATATATATATATATATAAAAGGTCAGTTTGTCAAACTTTTTAGTCTGGTGTCTGACAAGCAGGTGTTTCTCAATGAAATTAGTACTAAGAAAATGTATTTTTAGATAGGTATCCCAATTACTTGTTGGAAGATGTTATTAGTGAAATGTGTAGGAAGAGGCTTGATTCCTTTGCTCCTATTTTAAAGAACTCCCTCACTTCTAGTAATAACCCCAAGGGTAATTTATAACAGCATGCTGTATGCCTGCCACTGGCTACTGACAATGTTCACATTCAAAATATTATAAGAAGACACTGGAATATATTTCAAAGTCAAGAGGATGGTTTAGATAAAATTGGTTTTATGCCTAGATTTATTTTTAAGAAGGGAGGTAATGTTAAAAACATTTTCCAAAGTATTAAAAAAACAAGAGTTGCCCACATTAAGAGAGTGGGTATGTTTATGTGTGATGCTTGAAAGTACTGCAGGTTCATTCACACTGGTTAATTTGTACAACAGGTGATACCCCTCATAGTAGAAAGGTGGGCTATAAAGCAGTTAAGACAAGAGGTGTCAATGTTAGAAGAATATAGAAAATGGAACAGATCAACAAAAATACTAAGAAAGACAGACATAATAAAGCAATGCACAGTATTAGAATAGACCAGGGTCTATCATGCACTATCACAAATAACAATGTAAAACTCTCAGCACAGGCAGAAAAACTTACAAGATATGCAGATATATATAAAGAAAAAGTAGGCAGAAACGTGAGCGAAAGACACCCAGATAGTTCAATAGTAGTAGGAGCAACAGGTCATATAAAAAAGAGTCTACAATCATATTCAGATATGCTACCAGTACATGTAATGCTGTACGAACTGCTGGAGTCATTACTGGGCACATTGCGGGTGCTGCGAAGAGCACTTTTGGCTGACATCAAAGAGTGAAACAATACTGATTTCATGAACTTTAATCGTACTGTGATTCAGGAATGGAGTCGATTCCCGTCATGGTATTAGAAAGCCAAAAGATTTAGAGAAATTTAAAAAAGTAGAAAGGTAGGCACATTGTAACACTTTGGATATTATTTATATTGGAATATGTTCTTCATGCCTGACATTTTACATACTAAGACAAAAAATAAACTTAAAGATATAATTTATCAACATCCTTATTGTAGTAAGAACAATTATAATAATGCCTTAGCTAAATATGTCAGGAAATGTCAGAGCTTTAATAAATGTTTGTTTTTTGTGCTGGAAAAATAATAAGGAATGCAAGAGATAGATACTGGTTAATTATGTATTAAATAGGGAATTATATGTTAATTATGTATTAAACAGGGAATTTTATTGGCAGGTTCTCTTGGGGGCAGATATCCCCCCCAAAGATTAATAATTTTATTTCCATTAGTAGCTTTTTAAAAATGAAACAGAACAGTGTTAGCTAAGTCTTACTGTTGGCAATTAAATCATATGATTTGAAGTGATGTTATTCAAATGGCTATTTTATGTCACTTGATTAGGTCTGATGAATGGCACCTGTGGATGAAGAGCTGACCTTTATTTATTAAGCTATATGTATGAACCTAAGAAGGACTGGAGTGGTTCTTGGATGCCTATGAAATGTGATAATTTATCAGCTAGTATTTCAAATTTCATCTGTTATTGTCCTCTTGCAAAATTAAGTAAGTGTAATGTCTTACTTGATGGCAAAGAGCTACAAGGACTGTAGATTCAGGCAGTATGGCTTCACTTAAAAAACAGCAGCATGAATGCTAGAAGAAAACTATTACTAACAAAGCAGCAGAAGTGGTACGTGTTTGAGACAATAAAAACCCCAGTATCTCATGGCTCAAAGAGTGCCTCGGAAGGTAATTCATCCTGCTGAGGCAGGAGGAAGAAAATGTTCCTGAAACTCATAAATAGCAGTGCATGGAGGGGAGCCAAAGACTGAATGCACCAGCAGGTGTACCTCTGCATCACTTAGGAAAAGGGGGTGGGAGCAACCCAAGACAAACGCAGAGTCAGATCAAGGTCAAATGTGGCCACAGGCAGGGTGCATGGAGGGGTGCCAAAGACTGAATGCACCAGCAGGTGCACCTCTGCATCACTTAGGAAAAGATGGTGGGAGCAACCCCAGACAAATGCAGAGTCAGATCAAGGTCAAATGTGGCCACAGGCAGGGTGAAGGAAGGATCAGGACCCTCAGCCCTATCAGTATCCAGTTACTTGGCTTATATAATATATATTATTGTCATGCTGGGATGAGAGGATGAATTTATTCTGAAGAATTCCTTTGCCAAGCACCTACATCTTTATGTGAGGTTTTTGGATGATATTTTTATTCTGCGGGATGGTACAGTAGACCAAATTAGTGAGTTTATGAAACATTTGAATGGTAGCAGTGGCTACTTTAGGTTTATACATTTTTGGGACTTTCTGAGTACTACTTACTTGAATGTTAAGATTTCCCAATGGCACAACAAATTAATTTCCAACCTTTATAGAAAAGAAACATTTTGCAATGCATACCTGCACTACAGTAGCAATCATCCATACCATCAGAAGAAAGGACTGGTAAAGGATCAGGCCATATGGGTGGCAAGAATGACCTCTGCTATTAAAGAACTGAACCAAGAGTTTGACATACTGAAGAAATTCTTTATACAAAGGAAATATCCCCAGAAGATGGTGGATAGCATTTTTGAAGAAGTAAGGAAAGGTTAGGGTACCAAGTATCCACCCTTGTTAGGGATGGATTTTACCAATCAAAATTGGAACAAGGGAGACAACAAATATAAAAAAGCCCCAGTAGTGGAACACAATGTTTATTCCCAAGAGATTAGGGAAGTTATAAAGAAGAACTGGAGCATTTTTAAGGTTAATAATGAAGTTTCCCAGTTGGTTGGGCCTGAACCCCTTTTGTTAAGCAAAACTGGTACGAACTTTAAATATATGTTAGAAAATGTTAAACAAACAGACAAGAATGTTGGTAATGGTACCACATCTTGTGTAGTTGTGCATATTGTATGTACATTATGAAAGAGAAAACAATGTTTTCCATACTAAAGTTTCCTTTGTGAAAGGGAATTGTAATACCAACAAACTAGTGTACCTAGCTAAATGTGACAGATGTTCAGGATACTATGTTGGAAAGACAGAGAGAGCTTTGAAATCAAGAATTTATGAGCACCTTTATCAGATAAGGAAGAAAAAGGAAGTTAGTGCATTGTACAGGCACTCTGTTGTGTGTAGTAATTTTGTTAAATTTAGCTTTGGTATATGTGGTGCAGCGGTAACGTTGTCGCTTCACAGCAAGAGGTTCTCCCATTTGATTCTCGGCTGGAGTGCCTTCTGTGTGGAGTCTGCATGTCCTCCCCGTGTTCGAGTGGCATTTGAAAGACATGCGTGAATGGGCGTGCCTTCGTTGAAGGTTGGGTGTCAGGCTGGCACCTCGGTACTGTAAAAAAACTATTACGAATCATTAGCGGACTGGAGTTCCGCTGTGGCAACCCCTAACCTGGAAAAGCCGAAAGAAGAACATACTAGAAAAAGTGCAGATTCATTCCAGGGGTGGTGACTGGCAAAGACATTTGTTAAAAAGAGAACTTGTCTGGCAATTGCAACTAAATGCATCATTCCCCCCAGGTCTGAATGGCCAAGTAACTCTCAAACCCTATACTGAGTGAAAAAGCAGATTTGTTAAGATACATTTTAAAGGAATTCAACATGATTTTTATGTATTTTATTTATATTTCATAGTTTATTCTATTTTGAAAAATGTTTTTGCAAGTACTTATGATTGGAATAGGTGCTTTGTACAACTTTAACACAGGGGATTTTTTAATTACTAGCATTTCATAACTGGTTGATGAACTTCAGCTAGTTTAAAAATAAGATGATGAATGTGAGTGTATTTTATCTGAAGAAGTATCCATGAGAGATGAAAGTGTTTCTGTGATGTGTTTTAACTAATAAAATAACTGTTAACCAATTGTACCCTGTCTTTATGTCTACGAAGAAAAATTTTAGTTGTAATCTTAACTTGTTGTATCAAACTGAGCCTTTCTGCATATGACTGCACTGAAAAGGGACAAATTTCTGCCCAGCAGAATAATCAGATTAACAAATGTAATAAATAAATAAATAGGCAAAATATGGCCACATCTGTTAGTAAAAAGCTAAATTAGATGTTTCTAATGCTTGTCAGCACTTTGAGTTACAAAGTGCATTGATGCACAGAGTAACTAAGCCTGCAGTAGGAGACCATAGCAAGGTCCAAAACAAGTAACTAACCCCACAGCAAGAGACCATAACAGGGTCCTAAACAAGTAACTAAGCCCCACAGTAGGAGACCATAGCAGAGTCCTAAACAAGTAACTAAGCCCCAAAGTAGGAGACCATAGCAGGGTCCTAAACAAGTAACTAAGCCTGTAGTAGGAGACCATAGCGGGGGTCCAAAACAAGTAACTAACCCCACAGTAAGAGACCATAACAGGGTCCTAAACAAGTAACTAAGCTCCACAGTAGGAGACCATAGCAGGGTCCTAAACAAGTAACTAAGCCCCAAAGTAGGAGACCATAGCAGGGTCCTAAACAAGTAACTAAGCCTGTAGTAGGAGACCATAGCAGGGGTCCAAAACAAGTAACTAACCCCACAGTAAGAGACCATAACAGGGTCCTAAATAAGTAACTAAGCTCACAGTAGGAGACCATAGCAGGGTCCTAAATAAGTAACTAAGCCAGCAGTAGGAAACCATAGAAGGGTCTTGAACAAGTAACTAAACCTGCAGAAGGAGAACATAAGAGGGTCCTAAACAAGTAACTAAGCCCACAGTAAGAGACCATAGAAGGTTCCTAAACAAGTTACTAAGCCCGCAGTAGGAGACCATAGAAGAGACTTAAACAAGAAATTAAACCCACAGTAGGAGACCATAAGAGGGTAATAAACAAGTAACTAAGCCCACAGTAAGAGACCATAGCAGGTTCCTTAACAAGTAACTAAGCCGGCAGCAGGAAACCATAGCAGGGTCCTAAACAAGTAACTAAGCCCGCAGTAGGAGATCATAGCAGGGTCGTAAACAAGAAATTAAACCCACAGTAGGAGACCATAAGAGGGTCCTAAACAAGTCACTAAGCCAGCAGTAGGAGACCATAGCAGGGTCCTAAACAAGAAATTAAACCCACAGTAGGAGACCATAGCAGGGTCCTAAACAAATAACTAAACCTGCAGTAGGAGACCAAAGCAGGGTCCTAAACAAGTAACAATGCCAGCAGTAGGAGACCATAGCACGGTCCTAAACAAGAAATTAAACCCGCAGTAGGAGACAATAGCAGGGTCCTAAACAAGAAATTAAACCCGCAGTAGGAGACAATAGCAGGGTCCCAAACAAGTAACTAAGCCTGCAGTAGGAGACCATAGCAGGGTACTAAACAAGAAATAAAACCCACAGTCAGAGACCATAATAGGGTCCTAAAGAAGTAACTAAGCCCACAGTAGGAGACCATAGCAGTGTCCTAAACAAGTAATTAAGCCTGCAGTAGGAGACCATAGCAGGTTCCTAAACAAGTAATTAAACCCACAGTAGGAGACCATAGCAGGGTCCTAAACAAGTAACTAAGCCTGCAGTAGGAGACCATAGCAGGGTCCTAAACAAGTAAGTAAGACTGCAGTAGGAGACCATAGCAGGGTCCTAAACAAGTAACTAAGCCTGCAGTAGGAGACCATAGCAGGGTCCTAAACAAGTAACTTAGCCTGCAGTAGGAGACCATAGCAGGGGTCCTAAGCAAGTATCTAAGCCCACAGTAGGAGACCATAGCAGGGTCCTAAACAAGTAACTAAGCCCACAGTAGGAGACCATAGCAGGGTCCTAAACAAGTAACTAAGCCTGCAGTAGGAGACCATAGCAGGGTCCTAAACAAGTAAGTAAGACTGCAGTAGGAGACCATAGCAGCATCCTAAACAAGTAACTAAGGCCACAGTAGGAGACCATAGCAGGGTCCTAAACAAGTAACTAAGCCAGCAGTAGGAGACCATAGCAGGGTCCTTAAAAAGTAACTTAGCCCGCAGTATGAGACCATAGCAGGGTCCTAAACAAGTAATTAAGCCCACAGTAGGAAACCATAGCGGGGTCCTAAACAACTCACTAAGCCAGCAGTAGGAGACCATACCAGGGTCCTAAACAAGTAACTAAGCCTGCAGTAGGAGACCATAGCAGGGTCCTGAACAAGAAATTAAACCCACAGTAGGAGACCATAAGAGGGTCCTAAACAAGTAGCTAAACCCACAGTAGGAGACCATAGCAGGGTCCTAAACAAGTAATTAAGCCCCCAGTAGGAGACCACAGCAGGGTCCAAACAAGTAACTAAGCCTGCAGTAGGAGACCATAGCAGGGTCCTAAACAAGTAACTAAGCCCACAGTAGGAGACCAGAGCAGAGTCCCAGACAAGTAACTAAGCCTGCAGTAGGAGTCCATAGGAGGGTCCTTAAAAAGTAACTAAGCCTGCAGCAGGAGACCATAGCAGGGTAAGAAATTAAAGGCACAGTAGGAGACCATAAGAGGGTCCTAAACAAGTAGCTAAACCCGCAGTAGGAGACCATAGCAGGGTCCTAAACAAGTAATTAAGCCAGCAGTAGGAGACCATAGCAGGGTCCTAAACAAGTAACTAAGCCTGCAGTAGGAGACCATAGCAGGGTCCTAAACAAGTAATTAAGCCCACAGTAGGAGACCATAGCAGGGTCCTAAACAAGTAACTAAGCCTGCAGTAGGAGACCATAGCAGGGTCCTAAACAAGTAACTAAGCCCACAGTAGGAGACCATAGCAGGGTCCTAAACAAGTATTTAAGCTCACAGTAGGGGACCATAGCTGGATCCTAAACATGTAACTAAGCCAGCAGTAGGAGACCATAGCATGGTCCAATACAAGTTACTAAACCCGTAAAAGGAGACCATAGAAGGGTATTAAACAAGTAAGCCCACAGTACTAGACCATAGCAGGGTCCTAAACAAGTAGCTAAACCCACAGTAGGAGACCATAGCAGGGACCTAAACATGTAATTAAGCCCGCGGTAGGAGACCACAGCAGGGTCCTAAACAAAAAACTAAGCCTGCAGTCAGAGACCATAGCAGGGTCCTAAACAAGCAATTAAGCCCACAGTAGGAGACCATAGCAGGGTCCTAGACAAGTAACTAAGCCAGCAGTAGGAGACCATAGCAGGGTCCTTAAAAAGTAACTTAGCACGCAGTATGAGACCATAGCAGGGTCCTAAACAAGTAATTAAGCCCACAGTAGGAAACCATAGCAGGGTCCTAAACAAGTAACTAAGCCTGCAGTAGGAGACCTTAGCAGTGCCCTGAACAAGAAATTAAACCCACAGTAGGAGAGCATAACAGCATCCTAAACAAGTAGCTAAACCCGCAGTAGGAGACCATAGCAGGGACCTAAACAAGTAATTAAGCCCACAGTAGGAGACCACAGCAGGGTCCTAAACAAGAAACTAAGCCTGCAGTAGGAGACCATAGCAGGGTCCTAAACAAGCAATTAAGCCCACAGTAGGAGACCATAGCAGGGTTCTAGACAAGTAACTAAGCCAGCAGTAGGACACCATAGCAGGGTCCAACACAGGTAACTAAGCCCACAGTAGGAGACCATAGCAGGGTCCTAAACAAGTATTTAAGCTCACAGTAGGGGACCATAGCTGGATCCTAATCATGTAACTAAGCCAGCAGTAGGAGACCATAGCATGGTCCAATACAAGTTACTAAACCCGTAAAAGGAGACCATAGAAGGGTATTAAACAAGTAAGCCCACAGTACTAGACCATAGCAGGGTCCTAAACAAGTAACTAAGCATGCAGTAGGAGACCATAGCAGGGTCCTAAACAAGTAATTAAGCCCACAGTAGGAGACCATAGCAGGGTCCTAAACAAGTAACTAAGCCAGCAGTAGGAGACCATAGCAGGGTCCTAAACAAGTAACTAAGCCTGCAGTAGGAGATCATAGCAGGGTCCTAAACAAGTAACTAAGCCTGCAGTAGGAGACCATAGCAGGGTCCTGAACAAGAAATTAAACCCACAGTAGGAGACCATAAGAGGGTCCTAAACAAGTAGCTAAACCCACAGTAGGAGACCATAGCAGGGTCCTAAACAAGTAATTAAGCCCACAGTAGGAGACCACAGCAGGGTCCTAAACAAGTAACTAAGCCTGCAGTAGGAGACCATAGCAGGGTCCTAAACAAGTAACTAAGCCCACAGTAGGAGACCATAGCAGGGTCCTAAACAAGTAACTAAGCCCACAGTAGGAGACCATAGCAGGGTCCTAAACAAGTAACTAAGCCCACAGTAGGAGACCATAGCAGGGTCCTAAACAAGTAACTAAGCCTGCAGTAGGAGACCATAGCAGGGTCCTAAACAAGTAACTAAGCCTGCAGTAGGAGACCATAGCAGGGTCCTAAACAAGTAACTAAGCCCACAGTAGGAGACCATAGCAGGGTCCTAAACAAGTAACTAAGCCTGCAGTAGGAGACCATAGCAGGGTCCTAAACAAGTAACTAAGCCTGCAGTATGAGACCATAGCAGGGTCCTAAACAAGTAATTAAGCCCACAGTAGGAAACCATAGCGGGGTCCTAAACAACTCACTAAGCCAGCAGTAGGAGACCATACCAGGGTCCTAAACAAGTAACTAAGCCTGCAGTAGGAGACCATAGCAGGGTCCTGAACAAGAAATTAAATCCACAGTAGGAGACCATAAGAGCGTCCTAAACAAGTAGCTAAACCCACAGTAGGAGACCATAGCAGGGTCCTAAACAAGTAATTAAGCCCGCGGTAGGAGACCACAGCAGGGTCCTAAACAAAAAACTAAGCCTGCAGTAGGAGACCATAGCAAGGTCCTAAACAAGCAATTAAGACCACAGTAGGAGACCATAGCAGGCTCCTAGACAAGTAACTAAGCCCGCAGTATGAGACCATAGCAGGGTCCTAAACAAGTAATTAAGCCCACAGTAGGAAACGATAGCAGGGTCTTAAACAACTCACTAAGCCAGCAGTAGGAGACCATACCAGGGTCCTAAACAAGTAACTAAGCCTGCAGTAGGAGACCATAGCAGGGTCCTGAACAAGAAATTAAAGCCACAGTAGGAGACCATAAGAGGGTCCTAAACAAGTAGCTAAACCCGCAGTAGGAGACTATAGCAGGGTTCTAAACAAGTAATTAAGCCCGCGGTAGGAGACCACAGCAGGGTCCTAAACAAGAAGCTAAGCCTGCAGTAGGAGACCATAGCAGGGTCCTAAACAAGCAATTAAGCCCACAGTAGGAGACCATAGCAGGGTCCTAGACAAGTAACTAAGCCAGCAGTAGGACACCATAGCAGGGTCCAACACAGGTAACTAAGCCCACAGTAGGAGACCATAGCAGGGTCCTAAACAAGTATTTAAGCTCACAGTAGGGGACCATAGCTGGATCCTAAACATGTAACTAAGCCAGCAGTAGGAGACCATAGCATGGTCCAATACAAGTTACTAAACCCATAAAAGGAGACCATAGAAGGGTATTAAACAAGTAAGCCCACAGTACTAGACCATAGCAGGGTCCTAAACAAGTAACTAAGCACACAGTAGGAGACCATAGCAGGGTCCTAAACAAGTAATTAAGCCCACAGTAGGAAACCATAGCGGGGTCCTAAACAACTCACTAAGCCAGCAGTAGGAGACCATACCAGGGTCCTAAACAAGTAACTAAGCCTGCAGTAGGAGATCATACCAGGGTCCTAAACAAGTAACTAAGCCTGCAGTAGGAGACCACAGCAGGGTCCTGAACAAGAAATTAAACCCACAGTAGGAGACCATAAGAGGGTCCTAAACAAGTAGCTAAACCCGCAGTAGGAGACCATAGCAGGGACCTAATCAAGTAATTATGCCCGTGGTAGGAGACCACAGACGGGTCCTAAACAAGAAACTAAGCCTGAAGTAAGAGACCATAGCAGGGTCCTAAACAAGCAACTAAGCCGACAGTAGGAGACCATAGCAGGGTCCTAGACAAGTAACTAAGCCAGCAGTAGGACACCTTAGCAGGGTCCTACACAGGTAACTAAGCCCACAGTAAGAGACCATAGCAGGGTCCTAAACAAGTATTTAAGACCGCAGTAGGGGACCATAGCGGGGTCCTAAACAGGTAACTAAGCCAGCAGTAGGAGACCATAGCATGGTCCAAAACAAGTTACTAAACCCGTAAAAGGAGACCATAGAAGGGTATTAAACAAGTAAGCCCGCAGTAGGAGACAATAGCAGGGTCCTAAACAAGTAACTAAGCCTGCAGTAGGAGACAATAGCAGGGTCCTAAACAAGTAACTAAGACCGCAGTAAGAGACTATAGCAGGTTCCTAAAGAAGTTACTAAGCCTGCAGTAGGAGACCATAGCAGGGTACTAAACAAGAAATAAAACCCACAGTCAGAGACCATAATAGGGTCCTAAAGAAGTAACTAAGCTCACAGTAAGAGACCATAGCAGTGTCCTAAACAAGTAACTAAGCCCGCAGTAGGAGACCATAGCAGGTTCCTAAACAAGTAATTAAGCCCACAGTAGGAGACCATAGCAGGGTCCTAAACAAGTAACTAAGCCTGCAGTAGGAGACCATAGCAGGTTCCTAAACAAGTAATTAAACCCACAGTAGGAGACCATAGCAGGGTCCTAAACAAATAACTTAACCTGCAGTAGGAGACCATAGCAGGTGTCCTAAGCAAGTATCTAAGCCCACAGTAGGAGACCATAGCAGGGTCCTAAACAAGTAACTAAGCCCACAGTAGGAGACCATAGCAGGGTCCTAAACAAGTAACTAAGCCTGCAGTAGGAGACCATAGCAGGGTCCTAAACAAGTATTTAAGCTCATAGTAGGGGACCATAGCTGGATCCTAAACATGTAACTAAGCCAGCAGTAGGAGACCATAGCATGGTCCAATACAAGTTACTAAACCCATAAAAGGAGACTATAGAAGGGCATTAAACAAGTAAGCCCACAGTACTAGACCATACCAGGGTCCTAAACAAGTAGCTAAACCCACAGTAGGAGACTACAGCAGGGTTCTAAACAAGTAATTAAGCCCGCGGTAGGAGACCACAGCAGGGTCCTAAGCAAGAAGCTAAGCCTGCAGTAGGAGACCATACCAGGATCCTAAACAATCAATTAAGCCCACAGTAGGAGACCATAGCAGGGTCCTAGACAAATAACTAAGTCAGCAGTAGGACACCATAGCAGGGTCCAACACAGGTAAGTAAGCCCACAGTAGGAGACCATAGCAGGGTCCTAAACAAGTATTTAAGCTCACAGTAGGGGACCATAGCTGGATCCTAAACATGTAACTAAGCCAGCAGTAGGAGACCATAGCATGGTCCAATACAAATTACTAAACCCATAAAAGGAGACCATAGAAGGATATTAAGCAAGTAAGCCCACAGTACTAAACCATAGCAGGGTCCTAAACAAGTAACTAAGCACACAGTAGTAGACCATAGCAGGGTCCTAAACAAGTAATTAAGCCCACAGTAGGAAACCATAGCAGGGTCCTAAACAACTCACTAAGCCAGCAGTAGGAGACCATACCAGGGTCCTAAACAAGTAACTAATCCTGCAGTAGGAGATCATACCAGGGTCCTATACAAGTAACTAAGCCTGCAGTAGGAGACCATAGCATGGTCCTGAACAAGAAATTAAACCCAGAGTAGGAGACCATAAGAGGGTCCTAAACAAGTAGCTAAACCCGCAGTAGGAGACCATAGCAGGGACCTGCTGAATCTAGCTTTGTTTGTATAACTTGAGCACTAATCCAGGCATTCTTTAAGTATTCAGTTGTATTTATTACTGCTGGTAGTAACTTGATTAAAGTGTAGCTATCATTTCTAAGTCTTTTGGATTAAGCACTTGGGCTTCAGACAAGTTGTTTTACATTAGGAAGGTTTGTGGCCTGCACTGTGGTGGCAGGACAGGTAGCTTACATCCTTCTAAGTTAGGAACTGCTGATTGAGTGCTCAGTGTCTGTTATTCTAAAAGTGTATTAGTTCTGGTTTAAGCACTTGGGCTTCAGGCCAGTTATTTTACGTTAAGAAGGATTGCGGTCTGCACTCTTGTGGGAGGAGAGGCTGGACTCTGCCCTTCTGAGCAGGGAATTTCTGGTTAAAGGCTTATAGTGCCTGCATATTCTAACTGTTTCTTACTGAAATTGTTACACCTTGTTTGCTGTAGCATAGACTAGCTCCAGGCCTGCTGAATCTAGCTTTATTTGTATGCTTGTTGTTTGTTTATTTCCCTGAAACGCTAATTCCACCTAAAACGTGGCCTTTTAGCACTTCTGTGGATCCCTAGTGATATCTGCATTACTTACTGTACTTATTTCCTTGTTTCACTTGAAAGAAAGTTACTCTTTGTCGTTTTTGCATTTACGTTACCTGTAACACATTGCATTTAAGTTACCTGGCACTTGCTCACTAAAGCAATTATATAAGTCAGCTCTAAAAAATTAAAAGCACTACACCCTCACAAACTCGAGTACCTTGTTCCCCATTGGCCCTTTTTTCAATTATAAAGGAATTCCCAATACTATTCTAGCATGTCCAAAGGTCAGTTGTCAATCTCCTCTCCGGTCCAGCAGGTGAATCTGGGAATCTTGAGGCAATGTTACAACTGCCTCATGTACACAGACAACCCTCTCCTCCTCCCAACAAATTCCAACACATGTGAGAGATGCAACCATATAGCCAAACTGGAGGCTAAGCTCTCTCAACTCAGTACTGGCGTAACCAGTCAGGAGGAGAAGGAAACCACACTCACTACAATTCCAGTCTCACATAGACCTACCACGACAACAAACCAAACACATAAACACACAAAACATACTGAGGCTCTAAATAAAAATCTGCCTAAGCAGCAGAGACCTCCAAAGCAGACACCCAAGCAACCGCTACCCCAAAACAAAACACGTGCAACACATAACTCACAAAGCCAGTGTGCCGAACAGTCACAGCCCTTAAGGCTAAACAACACACCTGATACACTTGTAATAGGTGACTCTATCGTCAGGCACACTGACGTCCTGCTCACCAGGCTGAACAAGGATAAGATCACGGTGAGCTGCCTGTCAGGCGCTAGGATCCGCCACATAACACAAGCACTCAGGTCACTCCAAGGCAAGTACAAATATGACTCAGTCATTGTCCATGCTGGTGTGAATGACCTGAGATGTACCTCCCTGGACTACATGAAAAGAGACATAGAGGAGCTCTCTGAGCATGTAGCCCAGGCCTGTATGACCCTGACCTTGAGTAGCATCTTACCCTCACCAAGAATGATGCCACAATATGAAGACAAGATGATCAATTTCAACAATTGACTTAAGTGTTGGTGTCATTCAAAGGGGATCCAATGCCTGTCAGCCTGGGATGACATGCTCGACAAGCCACGATGCTTCGCTAGGGACGGCTTGCACCTGTCACCCCTGGGCTTTCTGATATTGGCAAAGGCTCTTGCTACCCCCATAGTGCCTTTTTTAGGCAAGGCTCAAAAGACAAACCCACCTCCATAGGTATCACAAGGGATAAGAAACTAAGAGTAATGCTACTCAACGCCAGAAGTCTAAACCTCAAGATGCACGCACTCAAAACTCTCCTTAGCATGGAGAACATCGATATCTGTGCAGTAACAGAAACCTGGTTCAAGGCTCCCGAGAGCACCCAAGCACTACCAGGTTATACCTCATACCATGCTTTTCGGCCCCAAAACTTGGACCGAACCACAAAAGGAGGGGGAGTATCAATATTCGTCAAAGATACCCACACCTCCAGGTTGGTGGCACAGCACGAAGCATCAGAGACTATCCATGTGTAACTAACTGTGGGTAAAACTGCCTTCCAGTTTATAGCCTGCTACAGACCACCCTCCCAAACACAGGAACCCCACTTGGCCTTCCTGAGAATACTGGAAAATATGAAGGTCTCTCCAAACACCATTATATTGGGCAACTTCAACTATCCAAACATAGACTGGGAGCATTACTCTAGCTCCAACACCCTAGCCCAAAGGTTCCTAGAATTTATAAACTCAAATGCTATGGAACAACTTGTTACCACTCCCACAAGAGGGGAAAACATACTGTATCTGATCATCACCAACATGGGGACACTATGCTCCAGACCAGAAGTGTATCCCTCACTGGTAAGATCAGACCATAAACTAATCTCACTGGATATTCACATCCCGACCCCACCCCCTGCCCAGAAAACCACAGTGAAAAACTTCTCTAAAGCAAATTTCACATGCCTCAAAACCGGGCTTAAATCCTTCAAAGCCCCCGGGCCTGTGGAAAATAATGCCCAGACCGCAGAATCCTTTATAAACGCATTCTATGAACACCTTCAGGAATGCATGGATCATGCAATCCCAAATAAAACCAAGACCCAATCCTCCAAAGGCAGGCGTCCTGTCTGGTGGACCCCAGCCATAAACAAACTATACAATAGAAGGAGGAAGCTACTACATGATAGAGCAAAATTCCAAAAGGGAAAAAAAA
>NC_056747.1:35648260-35748289 GCF_019279795.1 Protopterus annectens
ACCACAGTAGGAGACCATAGGAGGGTCCTAAACAAGTAATTAAGCCTGCAGAAGGAGGCCATAGCATGGTCCTAAATGAGTAACTAAGCCTGCAGTAGGAGACCATAGCAGGGTCCTAAACAAGTAACTAAGCCCACAGTAGGAGACCATAGCAGGGTCCTAAACAAGTAACTAAGCCCACAGTAGGAGACCATAGCAGGGTCCTAAACAAGTAACTAAGCCTGCAGTAGGAGACCATAGCAGGGTCCTAAACAAGTAACTAAGCCCGCAGTAGGAGACCATAGCAGGGTCCTAAACAAGTAACTAAGCCTGCAGTAGGAGACCATAGCAGGGTCCTAAACAAGTAACTAAGCCTGCAGTAGGAGACCATAGCAGGGTCCTAAACAAGTAACTAAGCCCACAGTAGGAGACCATAGCAGGGTCCTAAACAAGTAACTAAGCCTGCAGTAGGAGACCATAGCAGGGTCCTAAACAAGTAACTAAGCCTGCAGTAGGAGACCATAGCAGGGTCCTAAACAAGTAACTAAGCCCACAGTAGGAGACCATAGCAGGGTCCTAAACAAGTAACTAAGCCCGCAGTAGGAGACCATAGCAGGGTCCTAAACAAGTAACTAAGCCCACAGTAGGAGACCATAGCAGGGTCCTAAACAAGTAACTAAGCCCACAGTAGGAGACCATAGCAGGGTCCTAAACAAGTAACTAAGCCCACAGTAGGAGACCATATCAGGGTCCTAAACAAGTAACTAAGCCTGCAGTAGGAGACCATAGCAGGGTCCTAAACAAGTAACTAAGCCTGCAGTAGGAGACCATAGCAGGGTCCTAAACAAGTAACTAAGCCCACAGTAGGAGACCATAGCAGGGTCCTAAACAAGTAACTAAGCCCACAGTAGGAGACCATAGCAGGGTCCTAAACAAATAACTAAACCTGCAGTAGGAGACCATAGCAGGGTCCTAAACAAATAACTAAACCTGCAGTAGGAGACCATAGCAGGGTCCTAAACAAATTACTAAGTTTGCAGTAGGAGACTATAGCACAGTCCTAAACAACTAACAAAATCCGCAGTAGGAGACCATAGCAGGGTCCTAAACAAGTAACTAAGCCCACAGTAGGAGACCATAGCAGGGTCCTAAACAAGTAACTAAGCCTGCAGTAGGAGACCATAGCAGGGTCCTAAACAAGTAACTAAGCCCGCAGTAGGAGACCATAGCAGGGTCCTAAACAAGTAACTAACCCTGCAGTAGGAGACCATAGCAGGGTCCTAAACAAGTAACTAAGCCCACAGTAGGAGACCATAGCAGGGTCCTAAACAAGTAACTAAGCCAGCAGTAGGAGACCATAGCAGGGTCCTAAACAAGTAACTAAGCCCACAGTAGGAGACCATAGCAGGGTCCTAAACAAGTAACTAAGCCTGCAGTAGGAGACCATAGCAGGGTCCTAAACAAGTAACTAAGCCCACAGTAGGAGACCATAGCAGGGTCCTAAACAAATAACTAAACCTGCAGTAGGAGACCATAGCAGGGTCCTAAACAAGACAGTAAGCCTGCAGTAGGAGACCATAGCAGGGTCCTAAACAAGTAACTAAGCCCACAGTAGGACACCATAGCAGGGTCCTAAACAAGTAACTAAGCCCACAGTAGGAGACCATAGCAGGGTCCTAAACAAGTAACTAAGCCCACAGTAGGAGACCATAGCAGGGTCCTAAACAAGTTACTAAGCCCACAGTAGGAGACCATAGCAGGGTCCTAAACAAGTAACTAAGCCAGCAGTAGGAGACCACAGCAGGGTTTTAAACAAGTAACTAAGCATGCAGTAGGTGACCATAGCCAGGTCCTAAACAAGTAACTAACCCCGCAGTAGGAGACCATAGCAGGGTCCTAAACATGTAACTAAGCCCACAGTAGGAGACCATAGCAGGGTCCTAAACAAGTAACTAAGCTAGTAGTCAGAGACCATAGCAGGGTCTTGAACAAGTAACTAAGCCAGCAGTAGGAGACAATAGCAGGGTGCCAAACAAGTAACTAAGCCTGCAGTAGGAGACCATAGCAGGGTCCTAAACAAGTAACTAAGCCTGCAGTAGGAGACCATAGCAGGGTCCTAAACAAGTAACTAAGCCAGCAGTAGGAGACCATAGCAGGGTCCTAAACAAGTAACTAAGCCAGCAGTAGGAGACCATAGCAGGGTCCTAAACAAGTAACTAAGCCCACAGTAGGAGACCATAGCAGGGTCCTAAACAAGTAACTAAGCCCACAGTAGGAGACCATAGCAGGGTCCTAAACAAGTAACTAAGCCTGCAGTAGGAGACCATAGCAGGGTCCTAAACAAGTAACTAAGTCCACAGTAGGAGACCATAGCAGGGTCCTAAACAAATTACTAAGCCCGCAGTAGGAGACCATAGCAGGGTCCTAAACAAGTAACTAAGTCCCACAGTAGGAGACCATAGCAGGGCCTTAACAAGTAACTAAACCTGCAGTAGGAGACCATAGCAGGGTCCTAAACAAGTAACTAAACCTGCAGTAGGAGACCATAGCAGGGCCTTAACAAGTAACTAAACCTGCAGTAGGAGACCATAGCAGGGTCCTAAACAAGTAACTTAGCCCTCAGTAGGAGACCATAGCATGGTCCTAAACAAGTTACTAAGCCCGCAGTAGGAGACCATAGCAGGGTCCTAAACAAGTAACTAAGCCAGCAGCAGGAGACCATAGCAGGGTCCTAAACAAGTAACTAAGCCTGAAGTAGGAGAGCATAGCAGGGTCCAAAACAAGTAAGCCTATAGTAGTAGACCATAGCAGGGTCCTAAACAAGTAACTAAGCCTGCAGAAGGAGACCATAGCAGGGTCCTAAACAAGTAACTAAGCCCACAGTAGGAGACCATAGCAGGGTCCTAAACAAGTAACTAAGCCTGCAGTAGGAGACCATAGCAGGGTCCTAAACAAGTAACTAAGCCCACAGTAGGAGACCATAGCAGGGTCCTAAACAAGTAACTAAGCCCACAGTAGGAGACCATAGCAGGGTCCTAAACAAGTAACTAAGCCTGCAGTAGGAGACAATAGCAGGGTCCTAAACAAGTAACAATGCCAGCAGTAGGAGACCATAGCACGGTCCTAAACAAGAAATTTAACCCACAGTAGGAGACAATAGCAGGGTCCCAAACAAGTAACTAAGCCTGCAGTAGGAGACAATAGCAGGGTCCTAAACAAGTAACTAAGCCCATAGTAGGAGACCATAGCAGGGTCCTAAACAAGTAACTAAGCCCACAGTAGGAGACCATAGCAGGGTCCTAAACAAGTAACTAAGCCTGCAGTAGGAGACCATAGCAGGGTCCTAAACAAGTAACTAAGCCCACAGTAGGAGACCATAGCAGGGTCCTAAACAAGTAACTAAGCCTGCAGTAGGAGACCATAGCAGGGTCCTAAACAAGTAACTAAGCCCACAGTAGTAGAACATAGCAGGGTCCTAAACAAGTAATTAAGCCACAGTAGGAGACCATAGCAGGGTCCCAAACAAGTAACTAAGCCTGCAGTAGGAGACAATAGCAGGGTCCTAAACAAGTAACTAAGCCCGTAGTAGGAGACCATAGCAGGGTCCTAAACAAATAACTAAACCTGCAGTAGGAGACCATAGCAGGGTCCTAAACAAGTAACTAAGCCCACAGTAGGAGACCATAGCAGGGTCCTAAACAAGACAGTAAGCCTGCAGTAGGACACCATAGATGGCTCCTAAAGAAGCATCTAAGTCCGCAGTAGGAGACTATAGCAGGGTCCTAAACAAATTACTAAATTTGCAGTAGGAGACTATAGCACGGTCCTAAACAAGTAACTAAGCCCACAGTAGGAGACCATAGCAGGGTCCTAAACAAGTAACTAAGCCTACAGTAGCAGACCATAGCAGAGTCTTAAACAAGTAAGTAAGCCCGCAGTAGGAGACCATAGCAGGGTCCTAAACAAGTAACTAAGCCCACAGTAGGAGACCATAGCAGGGTCCTAAACAAGTAACTAAGCCCACAGTAGGAGACCATAGCAGGGTCCTAAACAAATAACTAAGCCTGCAGTAGGAGACCATAGCAGGGTCCTAAACATGTAATTAAGACAGCAGTAGGAGACCATAGCAGGGTCCTAAACAAGTAACTAAGCCAGCAGTAGGAGACCATAGCAGGGTCCTAAACAAGTAACTAAGCCCACAGTAGGAGACCATAGCAGGGTCCTAAACAAGTAACTAAGCTCGCAGTAGGAGACCATAGCAGGGTCCTAAACAAGTAACTAAGCCCACAGTAGGAGACCATAGCAGGGTCTTAAACAAGTAACTAAGCCTGCAGTAGGAGACCATAGCAGGGTCCTAAACAAATAACTAAACCTGCAGTAGGAGACCATAGCAGGGTCCTAAACAAGACAGTAAGCCTGCAGTAGGACACCATAGCAGGGTCCTAAACAAGTAACTGAGCCTGCAGTAGGAGACCATAGCAGGGTCCTAAACAAGTAACTTAACCCACAGTTGGAGACCATAGCAGGGTCCTAAACAAGTAACTAAGCATGCAGTAGGAGACCATAGCAGGGTCCTAAACAAATTACTAAGCCTGCAGTAGGAGACCATAGCAGGGTCCTAAACAAGTAACTAAGCCCACAGTAGGAGACCATAGCAGGGTCCTAAACAAGTAACTAAGCCTGCAGTAGGAGACCATAGCAGGGTCCTAAACAAGTAACTAAGCCCACAGTAGGAGACCATAGCAGGGTCCTAAACAAGTAACTAAGCCCACAGTAGGAGACCATAGCAGGGTCCTAAACAAGTAACTAAGCCCACAGTAGGAGACCATAGCTGGGTCCTAAACAAAAAACTAAGCCTGCAGTAGGAGACCATAGCAGGGTCCTAAACAAGTAACTAAGCCCACAGTAGGAGGCCATAGCAGAGTCCTAAACAAGTAACTAAGCCCACAGTAGGAGACTAACTAAGCCTGTAGTAGGAGACCATAACAGGTTCCTAAACGAGTAACTAAGCCCACAGTAGGAGACCACAGCAGGGTCCTAAACAAGTAACAAAGCCAACAGTAGGAGACCATAGCAGGGTCCTAAACAAGTAACTAAGCCTGCAGTAGGAGACCATAGCAGGGTCCTAAACAAGTAACTAAGCCCACAGTAGGAGACCATAGCAGGGTCCTAAACAAGTAATTATGCCCGCAGTAGGAAACCACAGCAGGGTCCTAAACAAGTAACTAAGCCTGAAGAGGGAGACCATAGCAGTGTCCTAAACAAGTAACTGAGCCTGCAGTAGGAGACCATAGCAGGATCCTAAACAAGTAACTATGCCTGCAATAGGAGTCCATAGCAGGGTCCTAAACAAGTAACTAAGCCCACAGTAGGAGACCATAGCAGGGTCCTAAACAAGTAACTAAGCCTGCAGTAGGAGACCATAGCAGGGTCCTAAACAAGTAACTAAGCCCACAGTAGGAGACCATAGCAGGGTCCTAAACAAGTAACTAAGCCCACAGTAGGAGACCATAGCAGGGTCCTAAACAAGTAACTAAGCCTGCAGTAGGAGACCACAGCAGGGTCCTAAACAAGTAACTAAGCCTGCAGTAGGAGACCATAGCAGGGTCCTAAACAAGTAACTAAGCCCACAGTAGGAGACCATAGCAGGGTCCTAAACAAGTAACTAAGCCAGCAGTAGGAGACCATAGCAGGGTCCTAAACAAGTAACTAAGCCCACAGTAGGAGACCATAGCAGGGTCCTAAACAAGTAACTAAGCCAGCAGTAGGAGACCATAGCAGGGTCCTAAACAAGTAACTAAGCTGGCAGTAGGAGACCACAGCAGGGTCCTAAACAAGTAACTAAGCCCATAGTAGGAGACCATAGCAGGGTCCTAAACAAGTAACTAAGCCAGCAGTAGGAGACCATAGCAGGGTCCTAAACAAGTAACTAAGCCCACAGTAGGAGACCATAGCAGGGTCCTAAACAAGTAACTAAGCCTGCAGTAGGAGACCATAGCAGGGTCCTAAACAAGTAACTAAGCCAGCAGTAGGAGACCATAGCAGGGTCTTAAACAAGTAACTAAGCCTGCAGTAGTAGATCATAGCAGGGTCCTAAGCAAGTAACTAAGCCTGCAGTAGGACACCACAGAATTGTCCTAAACAAGTAACTAATTTTGCAGTAGGAGACCATAGCAGGGTTCTAAACAAGTAACTAAACCTGCAGTAGGAGACCATAGCAGGGTCCTAAACAAGTAACTAAGCCCACAGTAGGAGACCATAGCAGGGTCCTAAACAAGTAACTAAGCCTGCAGTATTGGAGACCAGAGCAGGGTCCTAAACAAGTAATCCCACAGTAGGAGACCATAGCAGGGTCCTAAACAAGTATCTAAGCTGGCAGTAGGAAACCACAGCAGAGTCCTAAATAAGTAACTAAGCCCACAGTAAAAGACCATAGCAGGGTCCTAAACAAGTAACTAAGCCCACAGTAGGAGACCATAGCAGGGTCCTAAACAAGTAACTAAGCCTGCAGTAGGAGACCATAGCAGGGTCCTAAACAAGTAACTAAACCTGCAGTAGGAGACCATAGCAGGGTCCTAAACAAGTAACTAAAACTGTAGTAAGAGACCATAGCAGGGTCCTAAACAAGTATCTAAGCCCACAGTAGGAGACCATAGCAGGGTCCTAAACAAGTAACTAAGCCAGCAGTAGGAGACCATAGCAGAGTCCTAAACAAGTAACTAAACCTGAAGTAGGAGACCATAGCAGGGTCCTAAACAAGTAACTAAAACTGTAGTAGTAGAACATAGCAGGGTCCTAAACAAGTAATTAAGCCACAGTAGGAGACCATAGCAGGGTCCCAAACAAGTAACTAAGCCCACAGTAGTAGATCATAGCAGGGTCCTAAGCAAGTAACTAAGCCTGCAGTAGGACACCACAGAATTGTCCTAAACAAGTAACTAAGTTCACAGTAGGAGAACATAGAAGGGTCCTAAAACAGTGACTTAGCCTGAAGTAGGAGACCATAGCAGGGTCCTAAACAAGTATCTAAGCTGGCAGTAGGAGACCACAGCAGAGTCCTAAATAAGTAACTAAGCCTGCAGTAGGAGACCATAGCAGGGTCCTAAACAAGTAACTAAGCCCACAGTAGGAGACCATAGCAGGGTCCTAAACAAGTAACTAAGCCCACAGTAGGAGACCATAGCAGGGTCCTAAACAAGTAACTAAGACTGCAGTAGGAGACCATAGCAGGGTCCTAAACAAGTAACTAAACCTGCAGTAGGAGACCATAGCAGGGTCCTAAACAAGTAACTAAACCTGCAGTAGGAGACCATAGCAGGGTCCTAAACAAGTATCTAAGCCCACAGTAGGAGACCATAGCAGGGTCCTAAACAAGTTACTAAGCCTGCAGTAGGAGACCATAGCAGGGTCCTAAACAAGTAACTAAGCCAGCAGTAGGAGACCATAGCAGGGTCCTAAACAAGTAACTAAGCCCACAGTAGGAGACCATAGCAGGGTCCTAAACAAGTTACTAAGCCTGCAGTAGGAGAGCATAGCAGTGTCCTAAACAAGTAACTAAGCCTGCAGTAGGAGAGCATAGCAGGGTGCTAAACAAGTAAGCCCATAGTAGGAGACCATGGCAGGGTCCTAAACAAGTAACTAAGCCCACAGTAGGAGACCATAGCAGGGTCCTAAACAAGTAACTAAGCCCGCAGTAGGAGACCATAGCAGGGTCCTAAACAAGTAACTAAGCCCACAGTAGGAGACCATAGCAGGGTCCTAAACAAGTAACTAAGCCCACAGTAGGAGACCATAGCAGGGTCCTAAACAAGTAACTAAGCCAGCAGTAGGAGACCATAGCAGGGTCCTAAACAAGTTACTAAGCCAGCAGCCTAAACAAGTAACTAAGCCTGCAGTAGGAGACCATAGCAGGGTCCTAAACAAGTAACTAAGCATGCAGTAGGAGAGCATTGCAGGGTCCTAAACAAATTACTAAGCTGGCATTAGGAGACCATAGCAGGGTCCTAAACAAGTAACTAAGCCCGCAGTAGGAGACCATAGCAGGGTCCTAAACAAGTAACTAAGCATGTAGTAGGAGACCATAGCAGGGTTCTAAACAAATAACTAAACCTGCAGTATGAGACAAAGCAGGGTCCTAAACAAGTAACAATGCCAGCAGTGGGAGACCATAGCACGGTCCTAAACAAGAAATTAAACCCGCAGTAGGAGACAATAGCAGGATCCCAAACAAGTAACTAAGCCTGCAGTAGGAGACAATAGCAGGTTCCTAAAGAAGTTACTAAGCTGGCAGTAAGAGACCATAGCAGTGTCCTAAACAAGTAACTAAGCCCACAGTAAGAGACCATAGCAGGTTCCTAAACAAGTAATTAAGCCCACAGTAGGAGACCATAGCAGGGTCCTAAACAAGTAACTAAGCCTGCAGTAGGAGACCATAGCAGGGTCCTAAACAAGTAACTAAGCCTGCAGTAGGAGACCATAGCAGGGTCCTAAACAAGTAACTAAGCCCACAGTAGGAGACCATAGCAGGGTCCTAAACAAGTAACTAAGCCCACAGTAGGAGACCATAGCAGGGTCCTAAACAAGTAACTAAGCCTGCAGTAGGAGACCATAGCAGGGTCCTAAACAAGTAAGTAAGACTGCAGTAGGAGACCATAGCAGGGTCCTAAACAAGTAACTAAGCCCACAGTAGGAGACCATAGCAGGGTCCTAAACAAGTAACTAAGCCAGCAGTAGGAGACCATAGCAGGGTCCTAAACAAGTAACTAAGCCTGCAGTAGGAGACCATAGCAGGGTCCTAAACAAGTAACTAAGCCCGCAGTAGGAGAACCATAGCAGTGTCCAAAACAAGTAACTAAGCCTGCAGAAGGATACCATTGCAGTGTCCTATTCAAGTAATTAAGTCCACAGTAGGAGACCATAGCAGTGTCCTAAACAATAAATAAGTCCACAGTAGGAGACCATAGCAGGGTCCTAAACAAGTAACTAAGCCAGCAGTAGGAGACCATAGCAGGGTCCTAAACAAGTAACTAAGCCTGCAGTAGGAGACCATAGCAGGGTCCCAAACAAGTAACTAAGCCCACAGTAGTAGAACATAGCAGGGTCCTAAACAAGTAATTAAGCCACAGTAGGAGACCATAGCAGGGTCCCAATCAAGTAACTAAGCCCACAGTAGTAGATCATAGCAGGGTCCTAAACAAGTAGTTAAGCCTGCAGTAGGAGACCATAGCAGGGTCCTAAACAAGTAACTAAGCCTGCAGTAGGAGACCATAGCAGGGTCCTAAACAAGTAACTAAGCCTGCAGTAGGAGACCATAGCAGGGTCCTAAACAAGTAACTAAGCCCACAGTAGGAGACCATAGCAGGGTCCTAAACAAGTAACTAAGCCCACAGTAGGAGACCATAGCAGGGTCCTAAACAAGTAACTAAGCCTGCAGTAGGAGACCATAGCAGGGTCCTAAACAAGTATCTAAGCCTGCAGTAGGAGACCATAGCAGGGTCCTAAACAAGTAACTAAGCCCACAGTAGGAGACCATAGCAGGGTCCTAAACAAGTAACTAAGCCTGCAGTAGGAGACCATAGCAGGTTCCTAAACAAGTAATTAAGCCCGCAGTAGGAGACCATAGCAGGGTCCTAAACAAGTAACTAAACCTGCAGTAGGAGACCATAGCATGGTCCTAAACAAGTAACTAAACCTGCAGTAGGAGACCATAGCAGGGTCCTAAACAAGTAACTAAGCCCACAGTAGGAGACCATAGCAGGGTCCTAAACAAGTAACTAAGCCTGCAGTATGAGACCATAGCAGGGTCCTAAACAACTCACTAAGCCAGCAGTAGAAGACCATACCAGGGTCCTAAACAAGTAACTAAGCCCACAGTAGGAGACCATAGTGGGGTCAAAAACAAGTAAAAAACCCTGCAGTAAGAGACCATAGCAGAGACCTAAACAAGTAACTAAGCCCACAGTAGGAGACCATAGCATGGTCCTAAACAAGTAACTAAGCCTGCAGTAGGAGACCATAGCAGGGTCCTAAACAAGTAACTAAGCCCACAGTAGGAGACCATAGCAGGGTCCTAAACAAATTACTAAGCCCACAGTAGGAGACCATAGCAGGGTCCTAAACAAGTAACTAAGCCTGCAGTAGGAGACCATAGCAGGGTCCTAAACAAGTAACTAAGCCCACAGTAGGAGACCATAGCAGGGTCCTAAACAAGTAACTAAGCCTGCAGTAGGAGACCATAGCAGGGTCCTAAACAAGTAACTAAGCCTGCAGTAGGAGACCATAGCAGGGTCCTAAACAAGTAACTAAGCCAGCAGTAGGAGACCATAGCAGGGTCCTAAACAAGTAACTAAGCCCACAGTAGGAGACCATAGCAGGGTCCTAAACAAGTAACTAAGCCCACAGTAGGAGACCATAGCAGGGTCCTAAACAAGTAACTAAGCCCACAGTAGGAGACCATAGCAGGGTCCTAAACAAGTAACTAAGCCAGCAGTAGGAGACCATAGCAGGGTCCTAAACAAGTAACTAAGCCTGCAGTAGGAGACCATAGCAGGGTCCTAAACAATAAATAAGCCCACAGTAGGAGACCATAGCAGGGTCCTGATCAAGTAACTAAGCCCGCAGTAGAAGAACATAGCAGGGTCCTAAACAAGTAACTAAGCCCACAGTAGGAGACCATAGCAGGGTCATAAACAAGTAAGTAAGCCCGCAGTAGTAGACCATAGCAGGGTCCTAAACAAGTAACTAAGCCCCATAGTAGGAGACCATAGCAGGAGACCATAGCAGGGTCCTAAATAAGTAACTAAGCCCACAGTTTGAGACCATAGCAGGGTCCTAAACAAGTAACTAAGCCTCCAGTAGGAGACCATAGTAGGGTCCTAAACAAGTAACTAAGCCCACAGTAGGAGACCATAGCAGTGTCCTAAACAAGTAACTAAGCCCACAGTAGGAGACCATAGCAGGGTCCTAAACAAGTAACTAAGCCTGCAGTAGGAGACCATAGCAGGATCCTAAACAAGTAACTAAGCCTGCAGTAGGAGACCATAGCAGGGTCCTAAACAAGTAACTAAGCCCACAGTAGGAGACCATAGCAGGGTCCTAAACAAGTAACTAAGCCCACAGTAGGAGACCATAGCAGGGTCCTAAACAAGTAACTAAGCCTGCAGTAGGAGACCATAGCAGGGTCCTAAACAAGTAACTAAGCCAGCAGTAGGAGACCATAGCAGGGTCCTAAACAAGTAACTAAGCCCACAGTAGGAGACCATAGCAGGGTCCTAAACAAGTAACTAAGCCAGCAGTAGGAGACCATAGCAGGGTCCTAAACAAGTAACTAAGCCTGCAGTAGGAGACCATAGCAGGGTCCTAAACAAGTAACTAAGCCCACAGTAGGAGACCATAGCAGGGTCCTAAACAAGTAACTAACCCTGCAGTAGGAGACCATAGCAGGGTCCTAAACAAGTAACTAAGCCTGCAGTAGGAGACCATAGCAGGTTCCTAAACAAGTAACTAAGCCTGCAGTAGGAGACCATAGCAGGGTCCTAAACAAGTAACTAAGCCCACAGTAAGAGAACATAGCAGGTTCCTAAACAAGTTACTAAGCCTGCAGTAGGAGACCATAGCATGATCCAAAACAAGCTACTAAGCCCACAGTAGGAGACCATAGCAGGGTCCTTAAAAAGTAACTAAGCCTGCAGTAGGAGACCATAGCAGGGTCCTAAACAAGTAACTAAGCCCACAGTAGGAGACCATAGCAGGGTCCTAAACAAGTAACTAAGCATGCAGTAGGAGACCATAGCAGGGTCCTAAACAAGTTACTAAGCCTGCAGTAGGAGACCATAGCAGGGTCCTAAACAAGTAACTAAGCCCACAGTAGGAGACCATAGCAGGGCCCTAAACAAGTAACTAAGCCCACAGTAGGAGACCATAGCAGGGTCCTAAACAAGTAACTAAGCCTGCAGTAGGAGACCATAGCAGGGTCCTAAACAAGTAACTAAGCCCACAGTAGTAGACCATAGCAGGGTCCTAAACAAGTAACTAAGCCCACAGTAGGAGACCATAGCAGGGTCCTAAACAAGTTACTAAGCCTGCAGTAGGAGACCATAGCAGGGTCCTAAACAAGTAACTAAGCCAGCAGTAGGAGACCATAGCAGGGTCCTAAACAAGTAACTAAGCCTGCAGTAGGAGACCATAGCAGGGTCCTAAACAAGTAACTAAGCCCACAGTAGGAGACCATAGCAGGGTCCTAAACAAGTAACTAAGCCCACAGTAGGAGACCATAGCAGGGTCCTAAACAAGTAACTAAGCCTGCAGTAGGGGACCATAGCAGGGTCCTAAACAAGTAACTGAGCCTGCAGTAGGAGACCATAGCAGGGTCCTAAACAAGTAACTAAGCCTGCAGTAGGAGACCATAGCAGGGTCCTAAACAAGTAACTAAGCCCACAGTAGTAGATCATAGCAGGGTCCTAAGCAAGTAACTAAGCCTGCAGTAGGAGACCATAGCAGGGTCCTAAACAAGTAACTAAGCCCACAGTAAGAGAACATAGCAGGTTCCTAAACAAGTAACTAATTTTGCAGTAGGAGACCATAGCATGGTTCTAAACAAGTAACTAAGTTTACAGTAGGAGACCATAGAAGGGTCCTAAAACAGTGACTTAGCCCGAAGTAGGAGACCATAGCAGGGTCCTAAACAAGTATCTAAGCCTGCAGTAGGAGACCATAGCAGGGTCCTAAACAAGTAAGTAAGACTGCAGTAGGAGACCATAGCAGCATCCTAAACAAGTAACTAAGGCCACAGTAGGAGACCATAGCAGGGTCCTAAACAAGTAACTAAGCCTGCAGTAGGAGACCATAGCAGGGTCCTAAACAAGTAACTAAACCTGCAGTAGGAGACCATAGCAGGGTCCTAAACAAGTAACTAAGCCCACAGTAGGAGACCATAGCAGGGTCCTAAACAAGTAACTAAGCCCACAGTAGGAGACCATAGCAGGGTCCTAAACAAGTAACTAAGCCAGCAGTAGGAGACCATAGCAGGGTCCTAAACAAGTAACTAAGCCTGCAGTAGGAGACCATAGCAGGGTCCTAAACAAGTAACTAAGCCCACAGTAGGGGACCATAGCAGGGTCCTAAACAAGTAACTGAGCCTGCAGTAGGAGACCATAGCAGGATCCTAAACAAGTAACTATGCTGGCAGTAGGAGACCACAGCAGGGTCCTAAACAAGTAACTAAACCTGCAGTAGGAGACCATAGCAGGGTCCTAAACAAGTAACTTAGCCCTCAGTAGGAGACCATAGCATGGTCCTAAACAAGTTACTAAGCCCGCAGTAGGAGACCATAGCAGGGTCCTAAACAAGTAAGCCCGCAGTAGGAGACCATAGCAGGGTCCTAAACAAGTAACTAAACCTGCAGTAGGAGACCATAGCAGGGTCCTAAACAAGTAACTAAGCCCACAGTAGGAGACCATAGCAGGGTCCTAAACAAGTAACTAAGCCAGCAGCAGGAGACCATAGCAGGGTCCTAAACAAGTAACTAAGCCTGAAGTAGGAGAGCATAGCAGGGTCCTAAACAAGTAAGCCTATAGTAGTAGACCATAGCAGGGTCCTAAACAAGTAACTAAGCCCACAGAAGGAGACCATAGCAGGGTCTTAACCAAGTGACTAAGCCCGCAGTAGGAGACCATAGCAGGGTCCTAAAAGAGTAAGTAAGCCCGCAGTAGTAGACCATAGCAGGGTCCTAAACAAGTAACTATAGTAGGAGACCATAGCAGGGTCCTAAACAAGTAACTAAGCCTCCAGTAGGAGACCATAGCAGGGTCCTAAACAAGTAACTAAGCCAGCAGTAGGAGACCATAGCAGGGTCCTAAACAAGTAACTAAGCCTGCAGTAGGAGACCATAGCAGGGTCCTAAACAAGTAACTAAGCCAGCAGCAGGAGACCATAGCAGGGTCCTAAACAAGTAACTAAGCCTGAAGTAGGAGACCATAGCAGGGTCTTAACCAAGTGACTAAGCCCGCAGTAGGAGACCATAGCAGGGTCCTAAAAGAGTAAGTAAGCCCGCAGTAGTAGACCATAGCAGGGTCCTAAACAAGTAACTAAGCCCCATAGTAGGAGACCATAGCAGGGTCCTAAATAAGTAACTAAGCCCACAGTAGGAGACCATAGCAGGGTCCTAAACAAGTAACTAAGCCTGCAGTAGGAGACCATAGCAGGGTCCTAAACAAGTAACTGAGCCTGAAGTAGTAGATCATAGCAGGGTCCTAAACAAGTAACTAAGCCTGAAGTAGGAGACCATAGTAGGGTCCTAAACAAGTAACTAAGCCTGCAGTAGGAGACCATAGCAGGGTCCTAAACAAGTAACTAAGCCCACAGTAGGAGACCATAGCAGGTTCCTAAACAAGTAACTAAGCCTGCAGTAGGAGACCATAGCAGGGTCCTAACCAAGTATCTAAGACTTCAGTAGGAGACCATAGGAGTGTACTAAAACAGTAACTAAGCTCGCAGTAGGAGACCATAGCAGGGTCCTAAACAAGTAACTAAGCCCACAGTAGGAGACCATAGCAGGGTCCTAAACAAGTAACTAAGCCCACAGTAGGAGACCATAGCAGGGTCCTAAACAAGTAACTAAGCCAGCAGTAGGAGACCATAGCAGGGTCCTAAACAAGTAACTAAGCCCACAGTAGGAGACCATAGCAGGGTCCTAAACAAGTAACTAAGCCTGCAGTAGGAGACCATAGCAGGGTCCTAAACAAGTAACTAAGCCAGCAGTAGGAGACCATAGCAGGGTCCTAAACAAGTAACTAAGCCGGCAGTAGGAGACCATAGCAGGGTCCTAAACAAGTAACTAAGCATGCAGTAGGAGACCATAGCAGGGTCCTAAACAAGTAACTAAGCCCAGAGTAGGAGACCATAGCAGGGTCCTAAGCAAGTAACTAAGCCAGCAGTAGGAGACCATAGCAGGGTCCTAAACAAGCATTTAAGCCCGCAGTAGGGGACCATAGCGGGGTCCTAAACAGGTAAGTAAGCCTGTGGTAGGACCATAGCAGGGTCCTAAACAAGTAACTAAGCCTGCAGTAGGAGACCATAGCAGGGTCCTAAACAAGTAACTAAGCCCGCAGTAGGAGACCATAGCAGGTTCCTAAACAAGTAACTAAGCCCACAGTAGGAGACCATAGCAGGGTCCTAAACAAGTAACTAAGCCTGCAGTAGGAGACCATAGCAGGGTCCTAAACAAGTAACTAAGCCCACAGTAGGAGACCATAGCAGGGTCCTAAACAAGTAACTAAGCTGGCAGTAGGAGACCATAGCAGGTTCCTAAACACGTAACTAAGCCTGCAGTAGGAGACCATAGCAGGGTCATAAACAAGTAAGCCCACATTAGGAGACCATAGCAGGTTCCTAAACAAGTAACTAAGCCCACAGTAGGAGACCATAGCAGGGTCCTAAACAAGTAACTAAGCCTGCAGTAGGAGACCATAGCAGGGTCCTAAACAAGTAACTAAGCCAGCAGTAGGAGACCATAGCAGGGTCCTAAACAAGTAACTAAGCCTGCAGTAGATGACCATAGCAGGGTCCTAAACAAGTAACTAAGCCAGCAGTAGGAGACCATAGCAGGGTCCTAAACAAGTAACTAAGTCCACAGTAGGAGCCCATAGCAGGGTCCTAAACAAGTAACTAAGCCCGCAGTAGGAGACCATAGCAGGGTCCTAAACAAGTAACTAAGCCTGCAGTAGGAGACCATAGCAGGGTCCTAAACAAGTAACTAAGCCCATAGTAGGAGACCATAGCAGGGTCCTAAACAAGTAACTAAACCTGCAGTAGGAGACCATAGCAGGGTCCTAAACAAGTAACTAAGCCCTCAGTAGGAGACCATAGCAGGGTCCTAAACAAGTTACTAAGCCTGCAGTAGGAGAGCATAGCAGTGTCCTAAACAAGTAACTAAGCCTGCAGTACGAGAGCATAGCAGGGTGCTAAACAAATAAGCCCATAGTAGGAGACCATAGCAGGGTCCTAAACAAGTAACTAAATCCGCAGTAGGAGACCATAGCAGGGTCCTAAACAAGTAACTAAGCCTGCAGTAGGAGACCATAGCAGGGTCCTAAACAAGTAACTAAGCCCACAGTAGGAGACCATAGCAGGGTCCTAAACAAGTAACTAAACCTGCAGTAGGAGACCATAGCAGGGTCCTAAACAAGTAACTAAGCCTGCAGTAGGAGACCATAGCAGGGTCCTAAACAAGTAACTAAGCCCACAGTAGGACACCATAGCAGGGTCCTAAACAAGTAACTAAGCCCACAGTAGGAGACCACAGCAGGGTTTTAAACAAGTAACTAAGCCCGCAGTAGGAGACCATAGCATGGTCCTAAACAAGTAACTAAGCCTGCAGTAGGAGACCATAGCAGTTTCCTAAACAAGTAACTAAGCCCACAGTAAGAGACCATAGCGGGGTCCTAAATATGTAACTAAGCCCATAGTAGTAGACCATATCAGGGTCCTAAGCAAGTAACTAAGCCTGCAGTAGGAGACCATAGCAGGATCCTAAACAAGTAACTAAGCCGGCAGTAGGAGACAATAGCAGTGTCCTAAACAAGTAACTAAGCCCATAGTAGGAGACCATAGCAGGGTCCTAAACAAGTAACTAAGCCTGCAGTAGGAGACCATAGCAGGGTCCTAAACAAGTAACTAAGCCCACAGTAGGAGACCATAGCAGGGTCCTAAACAAGTAACTAAGCCCACAGTAGGAGACCATAGCAGGGTCCTAAGCAAGTAACTAAGCCAGCAGTAGGAGACCATAGCAGGGTCCTAAACAAGTAACTAAGCCCACAGTAGGAGACCATAGCAGGGTCCTAAACAAGTAACTAAGCCTGCAGTAGGAGACCATAGCAGGATCCTAAACAAGTAACTAAGCCGGCAGTAGGAGACTATAGCAGGGTCCTAAACAAGTTACTAAGTTTGCAGTAGGAGACCATAGCAGGGTCCTAAACAAGTAACTAAGCCCACAGTAGGAGACCATAGCAGGGTCCTAAACAAGTAACTAAGCCAGCAGTAGGAGACCATAGCAGGGTCCTAAACAAGTAACTAAGCCCACAGTAGGAGACCATAGCAGGGTCCTAAACAAGTAACTAAGCCCACAGTAGGAGACCATAGCAGGGTCCTAAACAAGTAACTAAGCCCACAGTAGGAGACCATAGCAGGGTCCTAAACAAGTAACTAAGCCAGCAGTAGGAGACCATAGCAGGGTCCTAAACAAGTAACTAAGCCCACAGTAGGAGACCATAGCAGGGTCCTAAACAAGTAACTAAGCCCACAGTAGGAGACCATAGCAGGGTCCTAAACAAGTAACTAAGCCAGCAGTAGGAGACCATAGCAGGGTCCTAAACAAGTAACTAAGCCTGCAGTAGGAGACCATAGCAGGGTCCTAAACAAGTAACTAAGCCTGCAGTAGGAGACCATAGCAGGGTCCTAAACAAGTAACTAAGCCCACAGTAGGAGACCATAGCAGGGTCCTAAACAAGTAACTAAGCCTGCAGTAGGAGACCATAGCAGGGTCCTAAACAAGTAACTAAGCCTGCAGTAGGAGACCATAGCAGGGTCCTAAACAAGTAACTAAGACTGCAGTAGGAGACCATAGCAGGGTCCTAAACAAGTAACTAAACCCACAGTAGGAGACCATAGCAGGGTCCTAAACAAGTAACTAAGCCCACAGTAGGAGACCATAGCAGGGTTCTAAACAAGTAACTAATCCTGCAGTAGGAGACCATAGCAGGGTCCTAAACAAGTAACTAAGCCTGCAGTAGGAGACCATAGCAGGGTCCTAAACAAGTAACTAAGCCCACAGTAGGAGACCATAGCAGGGTCCTAAACAAGTAACTAAGCCCACAGTAGGAGACCATAGCAGGGTCCTAAACAAGTAACTAAGCCTGCAGTAGGAGACCATAGCAGGGTCCTAAACAAGTAACTAAGCCTGCAGTAGGAGACCATAGCAGGGTCCTAAACAAGTAACTAAGCCCACAGTAGGAGACCATAGCAGGGTCCTAAACAAGTAACTAAGCCAGCAGTAGGAGACCATAGCAGGGTCCTAAACAAGTAACTAAGCCAGCAGTAGGAGACCATAGCAGGGTCCTAAACAAGTAACTAAGCCCGCAGTAGGAGACCATAGCAGGGTCCTAAACAAGTAACTAAACCTGCAGTAGGAGACCATAGCAGTGTCCTAAACAAGTAACTAAGCCTGCAGTAGGAGACCATAGCAGGGTCCTAAACAAGTAACTAAGCCCACAGTAGGAGACCATAGCAGGGTCCTAAACAAGTAACTAAGCCTGCAGTAGGAGACCATAGCAGGGTCCTAAACAAGTAACTAAGCCCACAGTAAGAGACCATAGCAGGGTCCTAAACAAGTAACTAAGCCTGCAGTAGGAGACCATAGCAGGGTCCTAAACAAGTAACTAAGCCCACAGTAGGAGACCATAGCAGGGTCCTAAACAAGTAACTAAAACTGCAGTAGGAGACCATAGCAGGGTCCTAAACAAGTATCTAAGCCCACAGTAGGAGACCATAGCAGGGTCCTAATCAAGTAAATAAGACCGAAGTAGGAGACCATAGCAGGGTCCCAAACAAGTAACTAAGCCCGCAGTAGGGGACCATAGCAGGGTCCTAAGTAAGTAACTAAGCCCATATTAGGAGACCATAGCAGGGTCCTAAACAAATAACTAAACCTGCAGTAGGAGACTATACCAGGGTCCTAAACAAATTACTAAGTTTGCAGTAGGAGACTATAGCACAGTCCTAAACAACTAACAAAATCCGCAGTAGGAGACCATAGCAGGGTCCTAAACAAGTAACTAAGCCCACAGTAGGAGACCATAGCAGGGTCCTAAACAAGTAACTAAGCCCACAGTAGGAGACCATAGCAGGGTCCTAAACAAGTAACTAAGCCCACAGTAGGACACCATAGCAGGGTCCTAAACAAGTAACTAAGCCCACAGTAGGAGACCACAGCAGGGTTTTAAACAAGTAACTAAGCCCGCAGTAGGAGACCATAGCAGGGTCCTAAACAAGTAACTAAGCCTGCAGTAGGAGACCATAGCAGGGTCCTAAACAAGTAACTAAGCCCACAGTAGGAGACCATAGCAGGGTCCTAAACAAGTAACTAAGCCTGCAGTAGGAGACCATAGCAGGGTCCTAAACAAGTAACTAAGCCCACAGTAGGAGACCATAGCAGGGTCCTAAACAAGTAACTAAGCATGCAGTAGGAGACCATAGCAGGGTCCTAAACAAGTAACTAAGCCAGCAGTAGGAGACCATAGCAGGGTCCTAAACAAGTAACTAAGCCTGCAGTAGGAGACCATAGCAGGGTCCTAAACAAGTAACTAAGCCTGCAGTATTAGATCATAGCAGGGTCCTAAACAAGCAATTAAGCCCACAGTAGGAGACCATAGCAGGGTCCTAAACAAGTATTTAAGCCTGCAGTAGGGGACCATAGCAGGGTCCTAAACAATTAACTGAGCCTGCAGTAGGAGACCATAGCAGGGTCCTAAACAAGTTACTAAGCCTGCAGTAGGAGACCATAGCAGGGTCCTAAACAAGTAACTAAGCCCACAGTAGGAGACCATAGCAGGGTCCTAAACAAGTAACTAAGCCTGCAGTAGGAGACCATAGCAGGGTCCTAAACAAGTAACTAAGCCCACAGTAGGAGACCATAGCAGGGTCCTAAACAAGTAACTAAGCCTGCAGTAGGAGACCATAGCAGGGTCCTAAACAAGTAACTAAGACTGCAGTAGGAGACCATAGCAGGGTCCTAAACAAGTAACTAAGCCCACAGTAGGAGACCATAGCAGGGTCCTAAACAAGTAACTAAGCCAGCAGTAGGAGACCATAGCAGGGTCCTAAACAAGTAACTAAGCCCACAGTAGGAGACCATAGCAGGGTCCTAAACAAGTAACTAAGCTCCGCAGTAGGTGACCATAGCAGGGTCCTAAACAAGTAACTAAGCCTGCAGTAGGAGACCATAGCAGGGTCCTAAACAAGTAACTAAGCCTGCAGTAGGAGACCATAGCAGGGTCCTAAACAAGCAATTAAGTCCACAGTAGGAGACAATAGCAGGGTCCTAAACAAGTAACTAAGCCAGCAGTAGGAGACCATAGCAGGGTCCTAAACATGTAACTAAGCCTGCAGTAGGAGACCATAGCAGTGTCCTAAACAAGTAACTAAGCCCCACAGTAGGAGACCATAGCAGGGTCCTAAACAAGTAACTAAGCTAGCAGTCAGAGACCATAGCAGGGTCCTAAACAAGTAACTAAGCCTGCAGTAGGAGACCATAGCAGGGTCTTGAACAAGTAACTAAGCCAGCAGTAGGAGACAATAGCAGGGTGCCAAACAAGTAACTAAGCCTGCAGTAGTAGACCATAGCAGGATCCTAAACAAGTAACTAAGCCGGCTGTAGGAGAACCATAGCAGTGTCCAAAACAAGTAACTAAGCCTGCAGAAGGATACCATTGCAGTGTCCTATACAAGTAACTAAGCCCACAGTAGGAGACCATAGCAGGGTCCTAAACAAGTAACTAAGCCAGCAGTAGGAGACCATAGCAGGGTCCTAAACAAGTAACTAAGCCCACAGTAGGAGACCATAGCAGGGTCCTAAACAAGTAACTAAGCCTGCAGTAGGAGACCATAGCAGGGTCCTAAACAAGTAACTAAGCCAGCAGTAGGAGACCATAGCAGGGTCCTAAACAAGTAACTAAGCCCGCAGTAGGAGACCATAGCAGGGTCCTAAACAAGTAACTAAGCCTGCAGTAGGAGACCATAGCAGGGTCCTAAACAAGTAACTAAGACTGCAGTAGGAGACCATAGCAGGGTCTTAACCAAGTGACTAATCCCACAGTAGGAGACCATAGCAGGGTCCTAAACAAGTAACTAAGCCTGCAGTAGGAGACCATAGCAGGGTCCTAAACAAGTAGCTAAGCCTGCAGTAGGAGACCATAGCAGGGTCCAAAACAAGTAACTAAGCCCACAGTAGGAGACCATAGCAGGGTCCTAAACAAGTTACTAAGCCCACAGTAGGAGACCATAGCAGGGTCCTAAACAAGTAACTAAGCCAGCAGTAGGAGACCATAGCAGGGTCCTAAACAAGTAACTAAGCCTGAAGTAGGAGACCATAGCAGGGTCCTAAACAAGTAACTAAGCCTACAGTAGGAGACCATAGCAGGGTCCTAAACAAGTAACTAACCCTGCAGTAGGAGACCATAGCAGGGTCCTAAACAAGTAACTAAGCCCGCAGTAGGAGACCATAGCAGGGTCCTAAACAAGTAACTAAGCCCGCAGTAGGAGACCATAGCAGTTTCCTAAACAAGTAACTAAGCCCACAGTAAGAGACCATAGCAGGGTCCTAAATATGTAAGTAAGCCCATAGTAGTAGACCATATCAGGGTCCTAAGCAAGTAACTAAGCCTGCAGTAGGAGACCATAGCAGGATCCTAAACAAGAAACTAAGCCGGCAGTCGGAGACTATAGCAGGGTCCTAAACAAGTAACTAAGCTGGCAGTAGGAGACCATAGCAGGGTCCTAAACAAGTTATTAAACCCGCAGTAGGAGACCATAGCAGTGTCCTATACAAGTAATTATGTCCACAGTAGGAGACCATAGCAGGGTCCTAAACAATAAATAAGTCCACAGTAGGAGACCATAGCAGGGTCCTAATCAAGTAAATAAGACCGAAGTAGGAGACCATAGCAGGGTCCCAAACAAGTAACTAAGCCCACAGTAGTAGAACATAGCAGGGTCCTAAACAAGTAATTAAGCCCGCAGTAGGAGACCATAGCAGGGTCCTTAACAAGTAACTAAGCCCACAGTAGGAGACCATAGCAGGGTCATAAACAAGTAACTAAGCAAGCAGTAGTAGATCATAGCAGGGTCTTAAACAAGTAATTAAGCCCACAGTAGGAGACCACAGCAGGGTCCTAAACAAGTAACTAATTCTGCAGTAGGAGAATATAGCACCGTCCTAAACAAGTAACTAAGCCAGCAGTAGGAGACCATATAAAGGTCCTAAACAAGTAACTAAGTTCGCAGTAGTTGACCATATAAGGGTCCGAAATCAGTGACTTAGCTCGCAGTAGGAGACCATAGCACGGTCCTAAACAAGTAACTAAGCCAGCAGTAAGAGACCATGGCAGGGTCCTAAAGTAGTAAATAAGCTACCAGTAGGAGACCATAGTAGGGTCCTAAACAAGTAAGTAAGCCCGCAGTAGGAGACCATAGGAGGGTCCTAAACAAGTAACTAGGACCGCAGTTGGAGACCATAGTAGGTTCCTAAACAAGTAACTAAGCCCACAGTAGAAGACCATAGCAGGGTCCTAAACAAGTCACTAAGCCCACAGTAAGAGAACATAGCAGGTTGCTAAAGAAGTAACTAAGCCTGCAGTAGGAGACCATAGCAGGGTCCTAAACAAGTAACTAAGCCTGCAGTAGGAGACCATAGCAGGGTCCTAAACAAGTAACTAAGCCCACAGTAGGAGACCATAGCAGGGTCCTAAACAAGTAACTAAGCCAGCAGTAGGAGACCATAGCAGGGTCCTAAACAAGTAACTAAGCCCACAGTAGGAGACCATAGCAGGGTCCTAAACAAGTAACTAAGCCTGCAGTAGGAGACCATAGCAGGGTCCTAAACAAGTAAGTAAGACTGCAGTAGGAGACCATAGCAGCATCCTAAACAAGTAACTAAGGCCACAGTAGGAGACCATAGCAGGGTCCTAAACAAGTAACTAAGCCAGCAGTAGGAGACTATAGCAGGGTCCTTAAAAAGTAACTAAGCCTGCAGTATGAGACCATAGCCGGGTCCTAAACAAGTAATTAAGCCCACAGTAGGAAACCATAGCGGGGTCCTAAACAACTCACTAAGCCAGCAGTAGGAGACCATACCAGGGTCCTAAACAAGTAACTAAGTCTGCAGTAGGAGACAATAGCAGGGTCCTGAACAAGAAATTAAACCCACAGTATGAGACCATAAGAGGGTCCAAAACAAGTAGCTAAACCTGCAGTAGGAGACCATAGCAGGGTCCTAAACAAGTAATTAAGCCTGCAGTAGGAGACCACAGCAGGGTCCTAAACAAGTAACTAAGCATGCAGTAGGAGACCATAGCAGGGTCCTAAACAAGCAATTAAGCCCACAGTAGGAGACCATAGCAGGGTCCTAGACAAGTAACTAAGCCAGCAGTAGGACACCATAGCAGGGTCCAACACAGGTAACTAAGCCCACAGTAGCAGACCATATCAGGGTCCTAAACAAGTATTTAATCTCGCAGTAGGGGACCATAGCTGGGTCCTAAACAGGTAACTAAGCCAGCAGTAGGAGACCACAGCATGGTCCAATACAAGTTACTAAACCTGTAAAAGGAGACCATAGAAGGGTATTAAACAAGTAAGCCCACAGTAGTAGACCATAGCAGGGTCCTAAACAAGTAACTAAGGATGCAGTAGGAGACCATAGCAGGGTCCTAAACAAATTACTAAGCCCGCAGTAGGAGACCATAGCAGGGTCCTAAACAAGTAACTAAACCTGCAGTAGGAGACCATAGCAGGGTCCTAAACAAGTAACTAAACCTGCAGTAGGAGACCATAGCAGGGTCCTAAACAAGTAACTAAGCCTGCAGTAGGAGACCATAGCAGGGTCCTAAACAAGTAACTAAGCCCACAGTAGGAGACCATAGCAGGGTCCTAAACAAGTAACTAAGCCCGCAGTAGGAGACCATAGCAGGGTCCTAAACAAGTAACTAAGCCTGCAGTAGGAGAGCATAGCAGGGTCCTAAACAAGTAAGCCTATAGTAGTAGACCATAGCAGGGTCCTAAACAAGTAACTAAGCCTACAGAAGGAGACCATAGCAGGGTCTTAACCAAGTGACTAATCCCGCAGTAGGAGACCATAGCAGGGTCCTAAACAAGTAACTAAGCCCCATAGTAGGAGACCATAGCAGGGTCCTAAATAAGTAACTAAGCCCACAGTTCGAGACCATAGCAGGGTCCTAAACAAGTAACTAAGCCTCCAGTAGGAGACCATAGTAGGGTCCTAAACAAGTAACTAAGCCAGCAGTAGGAGACAATAGCAGTGTCCTAAACAAGTAACTAAGCCCGTAGTAGGAGACCATAGCAGGGTCCTAAGCAAGTAACTTAGTCCCACAGTAGTAGACCATAGCAGGGTCCTAAATAAGTAACTAAGCCCAAAGTAGGAGACCAAAGCAGGGTCCTAAACAAGTAATGAAGCCAGCAGTAGGAGACCATAGCAGGGTCTTGAACAAGTAACTAAGCCTGCAGTAGAAGACCATAGCAGGATCCTAAACAAGTAACTATGCTGGCAGTAGGAGACCACAGCAGTGTCCTAAACAAGTAACTAAGACCGCAGTAGGAGACCATAGCAGGGTCCTAAACAAGTAACTAAGCCCACAGTAGGAGACCATAGCAGGGTCCTAAGCAAGTAACTAACCCAGCAGTAGGAGACCATAGCAGGGTACTAAACAAGTATTTAAGCCCACAGTAGGGGACCATAGAGGGGTCCTAAACAGGTAAGTAAGCCAGCAGTAGGAGACCATAGAATGGTCCAAAACAAGTTACTAAACCTGTAATAGGAGACCATAGAAGGGTATTAAACAAGTAAGCCTGCAGTAGGTGACCAAAGCAGGGACAGAAACAAGTAACTAAGCCCGCAGTAGGAGACCATAGAAGGGTCCTAAACAAGTACCTAAACCCGTAGTAGGAGACAATAGCAGGGTCCTAAAAAATAACTAAACCTGCAGTAGGAGACCATAGCAGGGTCCTAAACAAGTCTCTAAACCTGCAGTAGTACACCATAGAAGGCTGCTAAACAAGTAACTAAGTCCGCAGTAGGAGACTATAGCAGGGTCCTAAACAAGTTACTAAGTTCGCAGTAGAAGACCATAGCAGGGTCCTAAACAACTAACATAATCTGCAGTAGGAGACCATAGCAGGGTCCTAAACAAGTAACTAAGCCTGCAGTAGGACATAGCAGGGTCCTAAACAAGTAACAAAGACCGCAGTAGGAGACCACAGCAGGGTCCTAAACAAGTAACTAAGGCCAGAGTAGGAGACCATAGCAGAGCCCTAAACAAGTAATTAAGCCCACAGTAGGAAACCATAGCGGGGTCCTAAACAAGTCACTAAGCCAGCAGTAGGAGACCATACCAGGGTCCTAAACAAGTAGCTAAGCCTGCAGTAGGAGACCATAGCAGGGTCCTGAACAAGAAATTAAACCCACAGTAGAAGACCATAAGAGGGTCCTAAACAAGTAGCTAAACCCGCAGTAAGAGACCATAGCAGAGTCCTAAACAAGTAATTATGCCCGCAGTAGGAGACCACAGCAGGGTCCTAAACAAGTAACTGAGCCTGCAGTAGTAGACCATAGCAGGGTCCTAAACAAGCAATTAAGCCCACAGTAGGATACCATAGCAGGGTCCTAGACAAGTAACTAAGCCAGCAGTAGGACACCATAGCAGGGTCCTACACAGGTAACTAAGCCCACAGTAGGAGACCATAGCAGGGTCCTAAACAAGTATTTAAGCCCGCAGTAGGGGACCATAGCGGGGTCCTAAACAGGTAACTAAGCCAGCAGTAGGAGACCATAGCAGGGTCCTAAGCAAGTAACTAAGCCCGTAGTAGGAGACCATAGCAGGGTCCTAAACAAATAACTAAACCCGCAGTAGGAGACCATAGCGGGGTCCAAAACAAGTAAAAAACCCCGCAGTAAGAGACCATAGCAGGGTCCTAAAAAAGTAACTAAACCCACAGTAGGAGACCATAGCAGAGACCTAAACAAGTAACTAAGCCCACAGTAGGAGACCATAGCATGGTCCTAAACAAGTAACTTAGCCCTCAGTAGGAGACCATAGCATGGTCCTAAACAAGTAACTAAGCCAGCAGTAGGAGACCATAGCAGGGTCCTAAACAAGTAACTAAACCTGCAGTAGGAGACCATAGCAGGGTCCTAAACAAGTAACTAAGCCTGCAGTAGGAGACCATAGCAGGGTCCTAAACAAGTAACTAAGCCCACAGTAGGAGACCATAGCAGGGTCCTAAACAAGTAACTAAACCTGCAGTAGGAGACCATAGCAGGGTCCTAAACAAGTAACTAAACCTGCAGTAGGAGACCATAGCAGGGTCCTAAACAAGTAACTTACCCCACAGTAGGAGACCATAGCAGGGTTCTAAACAAGTAACTAAACCTGCAGTAGGAGACCATAGCAGGGTCCTAAACAAGTAACTAAACCTGCAGTAGGAGACCATAGCAGGGTCCTAAACAAGTTACTAAGCCCGCAGTAGGAGACCATAGCAGGGTCCTAAACAAGTAACTAAGCCAGCAGTAGGATACCATAGCAGGGTCCTAAACAAGTAACTAAACCTGCAGTAGGAGACCATAGCAGGGTAATAAACAAGTAACTAAGCCTGCAGTAGGAAAGCATAGCAGGGTCCTTAACAAGTAAGGCCATAGTAGGAGACCAAAGCAGGGTCTTAAACAAGTAACTAAGCCTACAGTAGGAGACCATAGCAGGGACTTAAACAAGTAACTAAGCACGCAGTAGGAGACCAGAGCAGGGTCCTAAACAAGTAACTAACCTCGCAGTAGGAGACCATAGCAGGGTCCTAAATAAGTAGCTAAACCCCACAGTAGGAGACCATTGCAATGTCCTAAATAAGTAACTAAGCCCACAGTAGGTGTCCATAGCAGGGTCCTAAACAAGTAACTAAGCCTCCAGTAGGAGACCATAGCAGCGTCCTAAACAAGTAACTACACCAGCAGTAGGAGACCATAGCAGGATCCAAAGCAAGTAACTAAGTCCCACAGTAGGAGACCATAGCAGGGTCCTAAACATGTAACTAAGCCCACAGTAGGAGACCATAGCAGGGTCCTAAGCAAGTAACTAATCCAGCAGTAGGAGACCATAGCAGGGTCCAAAACAAGTATTTAAGCCCGCAGTAGGCAACATAGCGGGGTCCTAAACAAGTAACTTAGCCCGCAGTAGGAGACCATAGCAGGGTCCTAAACAAGTAACTAAGTCCACAATAGGAGACCATAGCAGGGTCCTAAACAAGTTACTAAGCCTGCAGTAGGAGACCATAGCAGGGTCCTAAACAAGTAACTAAGCCTGCAGTAGGAGAGCATAGCAGGGTCCTTAACAAGTAAGGCCACAGTAGGAGACCACAGCAGGGTCTTAAACAAGTAACTAAGCCTACAGTAGGAGACCATAGCAGGGTCCTAAACAAGTAACTAAGCCTGCAGTAGGAGACCATAGCAGGGTCCTAAACAAGTAACTAAACCCGCAGTAGGAGACCATAGCAGGGTCCTAAACAAGTAACTAAGCCCACAGTAGGAGACCATAGCAGGGTCCTAAACAAGTAACTAAGCCCACAGTAGGAGACCATAGCAGGGTCCTAAACAAGTAACTAAGCCAGCAGTAGGAGACCATAGCAGGGTCCTAAACAAGTATTTAAGCCCACAGTAGGAGACCATAGCAGGGTCCTAAACAAGTAACTAAGCCAGCAGTAGGAGACCATAGCAGGGTCCTAAACAAGTAACTAAACCTGCAGTAGGAGACCATAGCAGGGTCCTAAACAAGTAACTAAACCTGCAGTAGGAGACCATAGCAGGGTCCTAAACAAGTAACTAAGCCTGCAGTAGGAGACCATAGCAGGGTCCTAAACAAGTAACTAAGCCCACAGTAGGAGACCATAGCAGGGTCCTAAACAAGTAACTAAACCTGCAGTAGGACACCACAGAAGGGTCCTAAACTAGTAACTGAGTCGGCAGTAGGAGAGCATAGCAGGGTCCTAAACAAGTTACTAAGCCCACAGTTGGAGACCATAGCAGGGTCCTAAACAAGTAACTAAGCCCACAGTAGGAGACCATAGCAGGGTTCTAAACAGGTAACTAAACCTGCAGTAGGAGACCATAGCAGGGTCGTAAACAAGTCACTAAACCTGCAGTAGGAGACCATAGCAGGGTCCTAAACAAGTAACTAAGCCCGCAGTAGGAGACCATAGCAGGGTCCTAAACAAGTAACTAAACCTGCAGTAGGAGACCATAGCAGGGTCCTAAACAAGTAACTTAGCCCGCAGTAGGAGACCATAGCAAGGTCCTAAACAAGTAACTAAGTCCACAATAGGAGATCATAGCAGGGTCCTAAACAAGTAACTAAGCCCACAGTAGGAGACCATAGCAGGGTCCTAAACAAGTAACTAAGCCTGCAGTAGGAGACCATAGCAGGGTCCTAAACAAGTTACTAAGCCCACAGTAGGAGACCATAGCAGGGTCCTAAACAAGTAACTAAGCCAGCAGTAGGAGACCATAGCAGGGTCTTGAACAAGTAACTAAGCCCACAGTAGGAGACCATAGCAGGGTCCTAAGCAAGTAACTAAGCCTCACAGTAGGAGACCATAGCAGGATCCTAAACAAGTAACTAAGCCGGCTGTAGGAGAACCATAGCAATGTCCGAAACAGCTAACTAAGCCTGCAGAAGGATACCATAGCAGGGTCCTAAATAAGTAACTAAGCCCAAAGTAGGAGATCAAAGCATGGTTCTAAACAACTAACTAAGCCTGCAGTAGGAGACCATAGCAGGGTCCTAAACAAGTAACTAAGCCCACAGTAGGAGACCATAGCAGGGTCTTAAACAAGTAACTAAGCCTGCAGTAGAAGACTATAACAGGGTCCTAAACAAGTAACTAAGCATGCAGTAGGAGACCATAGCAGGGTCCTAAACAAGTAACTAAACCTGCAGTAGGAGACCATAGCAGGGTCCTAAACAAGTAATTAAGCCTGCAGTAGGAGACCATAGCAGGGTCCTAAACAAGTAACTAAACCTGCAGTAGGAGACCATAGCAGGGTCCTAAACAAGTAACTAAGCCTGCAGTAGGAGACCATAGCAGGGTCCTAAACAAGTAAGTAAGCCTGCAGTAGGAGACCATAGCAGGGTCCTAAACAAGTAACTAAGCCCACAGTAGGAGACCATAGCAGGGTCCTAAGCAAGTAACTAAGCCTGCAGTAGGAGACCATAACAGGGTCCTAAACAAGTAACTAAGCCTGCAGTAGGAGACCATAGCAGGGTCCTAAACAAGTAACTAAGCCCACAGTAGGAGACCATAGCAGGTTCCTAAACAAGTTACTAAGCCTGCAGTAGGAGACCATAGCAGGGTCCTAAACAAGTAACTAAGCCTGCAGTAGGAGACCATAGCAGGGTCCTAAACAAGTAACTAAGCTCGCAGTAGGAGACCATAGCGGGGTTCTAAACAAGTAACTAAGCCTGCAGTAGGAGACCATAGCAGGGCCCTAAACAAGTAACTAAGCCCTCAGTAGGAGACCATAGCAGGGTCCTAAACAAGTAACTAAGCCCGCAGTAGGAGACCAGAGCAGGGTCCTAAACAAGTAATCCCACAGTAGGAGACCATAGCGGGGTCCGAAACAAGTAATTAAGCCTGCGGTAGGAGACCATAGCAGGGTGCTAAACAAGTAACTAAACCTGCAGTAAGAGACCATAGCAGGGTCCTAAACAAGTAACTAAGCCCATAGTAGGAGACCATAGCAGGGTCCTAAACAAGTAACTAAGCCTGCAGTAGGAGACCATAGCAGGGTCCTAAACAAGTAACTAACCCTGCAGTAGGAGACCATAGCAGGGTCCTAAACAAGTAACTAAATCCGCAGTAGGAGACCATAGCAGGGTCCTAAACAAGTAACTAACCCCGCAGTAGGAGAACATAGCAGGGTCCTAAACAAGTAACTAAGCCTGCAGTAGGAGACCATAGCAGGGTCCTAAACAAGTAACTAAGCCCGCAGTAGGAGACCATAGCAGGGTCATAAACAAGTAACTAAGCCCGCAGTAGGAGACCATAGCAGGTTCCTAAACAAGTAACTAAGCCCACAGTAGGAGACCATAGCAGGGTCCTAAACAAGTAACTAAGCCTGCAGTAGGAGACCATAGCAGGTTCCTAAACAAGTAACTAAGCCTGCAGTAGGAGACCATAGCAGGGTCCTAAACAAGTAACTAAGCCAGCAGTAGGAGACCATAGCAGGGTCCTAAACAAGTAACTAAGCCCACAGTAGGAGACCATAGCAGGGTCCTAAACAAGTAACTAAGACTGCAGTAGGAGACCATAGCAGGGTCCTAAACAAGTAACTAAGCCCACAGTAGGAGACCATAGCAGGGTCCTAAACAAGTAATTATGCCCACAGTAGGAGACCATAGCAGGGTCCTAAACAAGTAACTAAGCCTGCAGTAGGAGACCATAGCAGGGTCCTAAACAGGTAACTAAGCCAGCAGTAGGAGACCATTGCAGGGTCCTAAACATGAAATTAAACCCACAGTAAGAGATCATAAGAGGGTCCTAAACAAATAACTAAGCCTGCAGTAGGAGACCATAGCAGGGTCCTAAACAAATAACTAAACCCGCAGTAGGAGACTATAGCAAGGTCCTAAACAAGTTAATAAGCCCGCAATAGGAGACCATAGCAGGGTCCTAAACAAGTAACTAAGCCCACAGTAGGAGACCATAGCAGGGTCCTAAACAAGTAACTAAGCCTGCAGTAGGAGACCATAGCAGGGTCCTAAACAAGTAACTAAGGCCACAGTAGGAGACCATAGCAGGGTCCTAAACAAGTTACTAAGCCTGCAGTAGGAGACCATAGCAGTGTCCTAAACAAGTAACTAAGCCTGCAGTAGGAGACCATAGCAGGGTCCTAAACAAGTAAGCCCACAGTAGGAGACCATAGCAGGGTTCTATACAAGTAACTAAGCCCTGCAGTATGTGACCATAACAGGGTCCTAAACCAGTAAGTAATCCCACTGTAGGAGACATAGGAGGGTCCTAAATAAGTAAGCCCGCAGCAGGAGACCATAGAAGGATCCTAAACAGTCTTTGATGAGTTGGCCAAAATACAGAAAATGCAGACAGCTTATGTCATCAGGATAATATATCTTTCAGATCAGCAAGTTAAAATCAGACTGAAAGGGTGGAAGATCAATAAAATTAAGACTCCAAAATGAGTAATAGCCCTGTATTATGTTGTACCCATAGATGGGTATGAAGGAGCACATGGTTTGAAGTGTGCAAGGAAAAACAAAATCGTAGTGTAGTGAGAGTTTGTAATGGAAAAATAAAAGAATTTTGCAGGCAATGTTGGCTTCCTGAACAACACCATGCAGTGAATTTAATGAGAGAAGTACGCAATATAAGTAAGGCAGATAACTGTAAGCAAAGCACTTTAGAAGCAACATGCAGTGATGGTAGTATAGATTATGCAGACGTTCTATACAGATGCAAAAGGTCGGAGGGCATTTTCTGTGGAAGAAGGGATGTATGGAGCTAGTCATGAAACTAGCTATGTTTGTAAACCATAGGACATTAAAACTAATGTAGGAAGCTTTAATGCAGAGAAGATATCTGTTTTAGCCAAATGAGCAGCTGATATATACATATATATATATATATATATATATATATATATATATATATGTGTGTGTGTGTGTGTGTGTGTGTGTGTGTGTGTGTGTGTGTGTGTGTGTGTGTGTCTGTGTGTATATATATATATATATATATATATATATATATATATATATATATATATATATATATATATACATATATATATATATATATATATACACACACACACACACACATATATATATATATATATATATATATTTATATATATATATATATATATACATATTATCGTAAACTCAGCTTAAACAACATAAATCATAACAATTTCTACCAACATATGCAGGGGCAAGCCCTGCACACCCCTGCTAATTATATATCTACTCCAAGATTGCACTTAACTACACTATGTGCAATCTTGGAGTTGATATATTTAATTAGCAGGGGGGTGGGGCGAGCCCCACATCGGGATGCAGGGGCTTGCCCCTGCATATATTTGGTAGAAATTGTTATGATTTATGTTGTTTTGAGTTTACGATAATATGTGTTTTCAGTATTTTGAGTTTCAGTATTTTGAGTATTCAGTATTTTGAGCTTTCAGTATTTTGGTTTCAGTATTTTGAGTTTCAGTATTTTGATATTTCAATGTTATGAAGTGAATCCATATATATATATATATATATATATATATATATATATATATATATATATATATATATATATATATATATATATATATATATATATGGGTCTGGGTTACAACGTCGACAGATGAGAAGACTGACAGCGAAATCACCGACGCCAGAAGATCGACGGATGAAAACACCGACGCTGAGAACACCGAGATGGGGAAAGGATGTGTATGCAGTGACGGACGTTAGGGTGCGAGTAAGGTAAGTGTGCGATGTTGACGGTCTGTAGGGGTAGGGGTGGGTTATGTGAGTTAGGGTTGGGGCGCAGGTTAGGTAAGGGTGCAGTAGTGAATGTTTTGGGTTAGGGCGGTTAAGTGAGTTAGGGTTAGGGCCGGTTAGGTAAGGGTGCAGTAGTGAATTTTTTTGGGTTAGGGGTGGGTTAAGTGAGTTAGGGGGCACGGGTTAGGTTAGTGTGTGATAGTGACGGACCTTAGGGTTAGGGTTTCGGTTAGGGTTGTGGATATTTGTGTATTTAAGGTTTAGTGTTTGTTAGTTAGGATTTAGGTGTGCTTGTGTTGTGTGTGTGGTTTTGGTCAGGAATTTGTTTTGTTTATTGGTTGTTGTGATGATGTGTTGAGTGTGTGTATATATGTATATAACTATATGATGTGGTGTCGGTGATATATATATATATGTATGTATAACCTAGAACTATATATATATATATATATATATATATATATATATATATATATATATATATATATATATATATATATGGGTACATAACCCAGCCACTGGGGATACACAAGCCAGTGCATTTCTTTGTGCCGGTCCCAAGCCCGGATAAATGGGGAGGGGTGCATCAGGAAGGGCATCCGGCGTAAAACCTCTGCCAAATTACTTATGTGGAGAACATTTCATATTTCCATACCGGATCAGTCGAGGCCCGGGTTAACAATGACCGCCACCAGTACTGTTAGCCAACAGGGTGCTGGTGGAAATTTGGGCTACTGTTGGCTGAAGGAGAAGAGGAGGGGGAAGGCATGCCTGAAGGCAGGAAGAGAGGAGGAAGGTTAGGAGTGTAGTAGTGAGGGTAGCAACTTTGAATGCTGGCAGTATGACTGGTATAGCTAGCTGATATGATGGAGAGAAGGAAGGTTGCTATATTGTGCGTGCAAGAGACCAGATGGAAGGGAAGTAAAGCCAGGTGTATAGGAGGCTGGTTCAAATTATTCTATCATGGTGTGGATGGCAGGAGAAATGGGGTAGGGGTTATCCTAAAGGAACAGTATGCCAAGAGTGTTTTGGAGGTGAAGAGAGTGTCTGATAGAGTGATGTTTATGAAGCTTGAAACTGATGGTGTAATGATGAATGTTGTTAGTGCATATGCTCCACAAGTTGGGTGTGCTATGGATGAGAAAAAAAATTTTTGGAGTGAGTTGGATGAAGTGGTGGTGAATGTACCCAAGAGTGAGAGACTAGTGATTGGAGCGGACCTCAATGGGCATGTTGGTGAAGTGAACAGAGGGGATGAGGAAGTGATGAGTAGGTATGGTGTTAAGGAGAGGAATGCAGAAGGTCAGATGATTGTGGATTTTGCAAAAAGGATGGATATGGCTGTGGTGAATACGTATTTTAAGAAGAGGGAGGAGCATAGAGTGACGTACAAGAGTGGAGGAAGATGCACTCAGGTGGATTATATCCTATGTAGGAGGGTCAGCCTGAAGGAGATTGGGGACTGTAAAGTGGTGACAGGGGAAAGTGTAGTTAAGCAGCATAGATTGTTGGTCTGTAGGATGACGTTGGTCATCAAGAAGAGTAGGAGAAGTGTGAAAGCCGTGCCAAGGATTAAATGGTGGAAGTTAAAAAAGGGTGATTGTCAGACGGAGTTCAGGGAAGAGTTAAGACAGGCACTGGGAGGCAGTGAAGAGTTACCTAATAGCTAGGAAACTACAGCAGAGCTAGTAAGGGAGACTGCTAGAATGGTGCTTGGTGTGACATGTCGACAGAGGAAGGAGGACAAGGAGACAAGGAGAATGAGGAAGTACAGGAGAGTATACAGAGGAAGAGGCTGGCGAAGAAGAAGTAGGATTGCCAAAGAGATGAAGAAAGTAGACATGAGTATAAGGAGATGAGACGCACGGCAAAGAGAGAGGTGGTGAAGGCTAAGGATAAGGCATATGGAGAGTTGTATGAGGGACTGGACACTAAAGAGGGAGAAAAGGACCTGTACTGATTGGCTAGACAGAGGAACAGAGCTGGGAAAGATGTGCAGCAGGTAAGGGTGATAAAGGATAGTGAGGGAAACGTACTCACAAGTGAGGAGAATGTGTTGAGTAGATGGAAAGAGTATTTTGAAGGGCTGATAAATGAAGAGAATGAGAGAGAAAGAAGGTTGGATGATGTGGGGATAGTGAAACAGATTAGCAAGGAGGAACTAAGGTCAGCTATGAAGAGGATGAAGAATGGAAAGGCTGTTGGCCCAGATGACATACCAGTGGAAGCATGGAGGTGCTTAGGTGAAATGGCAGTGGAATTTTTAACCAGATTGTTTAATTAAATTTTGGAAAGTCAGAGGATGCCTGAGGAGTGGAGAAAAAGTGTTTTGGCACCTATCTTTAAGAATAAGGGTGATGTGCAGAGCTGCAGTAACTACAGAGGGATAAAAGTGATCAGTCACAGCTTGAAGTTATGGGAAAAAGTAGTGGAAGCTAGGTTAAGAAGGGAGGTGATGATTAGTGATCAGCAGTATGGTTTCATGCAAGGAAAGAGCACTACAGATGCAATATTTGCTCTGAGAGTGTTGTTGGAGAAATACAGAGAAGGTCAGAAGGATTGCATTGTGTCTTTGTGGACTTAGAGAAAGCATATGACAGGGTGCCTAGAGAGGAGTTGTGGTATTGTATGAGGAAGTCGGGAGTGGCAGAGAAGTATGTAAGAGTGGTACAGGATATGTACAAGGGTAGTGTGACATTGGTGAGGACTGCGGAGGGAGTAACAGATACGTTTAAGGTGGAGGTGGGATTACATCAAGGATCAGCTCTGAGCCCTTTCTTATTTGCAGTGGTGATGGACAGGTTGACAGATGAGATCAGACAGGAGGCCCCATGGACTATGATGTTTGCAGATGACATTGTGATATGTAGTGAGAGGTAGGGACCAGGTTGAGGAGACACTGGAGAGGTGGAGATATGATTTAGAGAGGAGAGGAATGAAGGTCAGCAGGGCTAAAACAGAATATATGTGTGTAAATGTGAGGGAGGGTAGAGGAATGGTGAGGATGCAGGGAGTAGAGCTGGTAAAGGTGGATGAGTTTAAGTACTTGGGATCAACAGTTTAGAGTAATGGTGAGTGTGGAAGAGAGGTGAAGAAGAGAGTACAGGCAGGGTGGAATGGGTGGAGAAGAGTGTCAGGAGTGATTTGTGACAGACGGGTATCAGTAAGAGTGAAAGGGAAGGTCTACAAGAGGGTAGTGAGACCAGCTATGTTATATAGGTTGGAGACGGTGGCATTGACGAAAAGGCAGGAGTCAGAGCTGGATGTGGCAGAGTTAAAGATGTTAAGATTTTCACTGGGTGTGACTAGGATGGACAGGATTAGGAATCAGTATATTAGAGGGTCAGCTCAGGTTGGACAGTTTGGAGACAAAGCAAGAGAGGTGAGATTGCGTTGGTTTGGACATGTGCTGAGGAGGGATGCTGGTTATATTGGGAAAAGGATGCTAAGGATGGAGCTGCCAGGTAAGAGGAAAAGAGGAAGGCCTAAGATAAGGTTTATGGATGTGGTGAGAGAGGACATGCAGGTGGTTGGTGTGAAAGAGCATGATGCAGAGGACAGGAAGAAATGGAAACAGAAGATCCGCTGTGGTGACCCCCTAACGGGAACAGCTGAAAGAAGATGATGATATATATGGGTACGTATTACTTCACCTAAAAATCATTTCACCCAAAACTCATTTCACTGACAAGTAGTACAATAAGGCAAGTCAAAGGTATATGTCATTTTCCCCACGGTAGTGCGATCCTGGTGGTAGCATATATAATTAGGGGGTGTGGGGGGTACACTCATTTCACCAAGACCAAATCATCTAAATTTCATTTCACCTAAAACTCATCTCACCCAAATCTCATTTCACTGACAAGTAGTACAATAAGGCAAGTCAAAGGTATATGTCCTTTTCCCCACTGTAGTGCGATCCTAGTGTTAATATATATAATTAGGGGTGTGTGGGGGGCACAGCCCCCCACATTGGGGTGTGGGTTTTATGGTGTCTGGTTTTGTTTTACATTATTTGGTAAAAGCAAACTAGGTGTTTGGGGGGCTACTCCCAACCCCCCTGAATATATATATATATATATATATATATATATATATATATATATATATATATATATATATATATATATACAAACACCAGGATCACACTACAGTGGGGAAAAGGACATATACCATTGACTTGCTTTAGAATACTACTTGTCTTTGAAATGAGTTTTAGGTGAAGTGATACATACCCATATATATATATATATATATATATATATATATATATATATGTGTGTGTGTGTGTGTGTGTGTATGTATGTGTGTGTGTATATATATATATATATATATATATATATATATATATATATATATATATATATATATATATATATAAAATTAGACCCTGTTAGTAGCAGCCTGCATATCATTGTTGGAGCCTTCCTGTGTCCTGACAGAGTGCTCTTCTAACTATCTGGAGATATACAGAGCTAAGTATATTTTTCTGGCACTTCAGAGTTGTGTACTGTTAATTGTTGTTTGACTAATTTTTGTATCATTGCTGGCTGACTTCAGAGTTGTGCACTGTTATTTTTGCTTCACTGTATATTTTTTCAGATCTCTGCTGAAGGTGGGGTGGGTGATATTAGAGTGGGAGTTGCAAGGGCATAGCCAGCATGTGTTTAGGTGCGCTTTTAGTAAAGTTTTGAAGTGGGTGCATGATGGTACAGAGGTAATTGTGGGTGGGAGGGAGTTCCATAATTTGGCTATGGCGCAAGAGAATAGCGCTTCACCAGCAGAGTTATTGGCTTTAGTGATCTGCAAATGATTTTCATTGCTGGATCTTAATGGTCTGGTGGTGTGATAGGGTTGGAGTAGATTCTGGAGGGATGGGACATTTAGTGGATGGTTTACTAGTTTGTGGGCAAGTGAGAGTTGATACCATTGAAGGAGGTGAGGGAGTTCAAGCCAGCCCAGTTCAGCAAGTGAGAGACAGTGGTGACTACAGTAGGATGCCCCTGTGGTGAATTTGGCGATTTTGTTGTAGCAGGTCTCTAGCTTGTTTAGATCGCATTGCCTTAGGTTGGTATATATTGGAGAGGCATAAAGTAGGGTGGAGAGAAGGTGGGAATTTGCTATTGCTTATTTCTGTATAATGCTCCTAGTTTTTGTGGACTTTTTTTATGGTCATGGATATGTGATATTATGGTCATATATTGTGTTCCCAGCTACCAAAAGGACTAAGAAAGTATGTTCCACCTTGGATCTACCTATTAAGCTGTATTATTTATTTATACCTATCTAGTACCAAGAGAAACTAAGCTAGCGAGCAGGGAAACCAGCAGCAATGTTTTTCTCCCCTACACCCTAATAGCAATCTGCTATTTTCCTCCCATTACCTTATGTTAAATGTAACTCCTTCTTGTAGCTTTATCTAATATTTATACCTTTGTGTACTATACTTTCTGCCCACTAGGTGGCACTCGACTCCAGTCTAGGGTTACACCCTGTACTCCACCTTCCCAAATATCTACTCTTAATACTCTTACATCTCTTATCCCTCGACTAGTTGCTAATCCTCCTGCTACTTTCACCATACTGTTACCTTTTCTTCCTCCCACTAACTGTACTGTTTTTTTCTGCCCTATATTCCACAAAATTTCCCTACCTCTCTCCTGCATTTACCATACTCTACTCACCTGGATATACTTAACTTGCCTCAGGAGCCTGCTGCTCCCTGATTGTCTCTGTAGACTCTCACTTGCCTTCTGTAACCTGCTCCGTTCGCCCTGCGGGATCACTCCGCTCCCCTGCCCTACCCCCAAATCCCACCCACCCTCAGTGGTCCTACCTTTATATTTATAAAGCCACACACCCCCACTTCCTATCCAATAGCCATCCACAACTTATCACACACATACCATCTGCACACCCACTCACATACTGACAACTACTCTCAATTACCTCTTACACACCTTAATACTCCACACTCTCTTTACTCCCACCTCCTAATTCTTAACTATATTCTATCATCTCCTTTACCATGCCCTTAACTTATACACTCACCTACATAAAACTACCTCTCCTACTCTCACTACTATCATTCCTTTCTATTCCCTATACTCTCACCTTTTATGAAAACCTGCAAGACACATCATCTCACCAACCCCCAAAACAAACATTAGTAATAAATGAGCTTGTATTCCAAAGCCATTCTAACATAACATCCACCTCAACCTATCTATCACCTAAATACCACAGAGTTGCCCATTTCTCATTACACTATATAGGAAATCACAACCTAATTGCAGCAAACCACTGAAGCATCCTTATAGCCCAATTAGACATCGTCTCCTTCACGGTGACATTCATCCCAACCCAGGACGAAATAACAACACCCTAACACACCCCTCACCCCTCTTCACTCCCTGTACAAGCACAAATTCTCTACCCATAGCTCATCTCAATATAAGAAGTGTTAACAATAAAGTAAGCCAACTACACGCTCTACTAGATACTCACTCTTTCGATATATTATGCTTAATTGAAACCTGGCTTAAACCAGTTACAAACGACAATGAAATACTCCCACCTGGTTATAATATCTTGAGGCTAGACTGAACTACCAAAAAAGGTGGTGGGGTAGCAATACTGCACAAATCTCATTTACAGGTCACTCCCATACTAGTACGACCACCTCTAGAAACTAATGTGGAAATTCTGATCTCCAAACTCCAGCTCAATACAACTAAATCTATATACATAATATGCTCCTACCTACCCCCAGGCAATAACATTAGCATCTTAGAAACTATCCTCTGCTGGCTTTCTACATCCTTCCCTCAAGAAACCATTGTACTCAGTGATTTTAATATAGACTGGAACACCTGTACCACTCTAGAACCCACAACCCATATAAACCTCTATGGCTTCTCACAAACTATTACTACCCCCACCAGAATCCATAAACCCAGCTGCAAAGAAAGTATATTAGACTGGATCTTAATTAACAGCCACCCTCTCTCCTACAAAGTAGGTATCCTTCCTGATGATATTAGTGACCATTCACTAACCTATCTAGACAAAAATCCTTTATCCCAAATCAAACCACCTTTAAAATCACCCTCAACAAAAAAAATTTTGATCCAGCCAACTTTCAGGCTGAACTTCAAGCCTGTGACTGGTCACCCCTAAGGCACCTGCCAATTTAATGAAGTAGTATCCCATTTTAACTCCAAATTCCTACAAATTTTAGAATTCCACGCCCCCTCACACTCTATAAGAACTAGATACAAAACAGCCCCATGGCTCACTAAAGAAACCAGACAACAAATCCTACAAAGAAATAAAATCTGGTCCAAATGGAGAAACACTAAAGACCCAATTGATCAGCAGTACTTTAGACAGCTAAGAAATGCCACCAACAAATTGATAATTCAGGATAAAAAAACTATTTCTTTAAACTCCAACAAAATCACCATAATCAACCTCAAAGCTTCTGGTCAGGCATAAATAAACTTTTGCATCCAGGCCACTCCAAAACACCTACCCGATCTGGTCTTTCCCTAAACTCTCCAACGCAGATTGCTGATGCTTTCAATACCTTTTTTTACTGAAACTGTACAATCTCTAGCTAACACCTTACCACCTGTTAACCCTACTCTCTCATCCCCCCCAACTACCTTAGCAGCTACCTTTCACTTAAAACCTATTCCTACAACCCTCATCTACACTCCACTTCATAAACTTAAACCTTGTACTCCCTCAGCTGATCTCCTACCACCTGAATACCTTCAAACTGCTGCAAAAGCTTTTGCCTCTCCCATTTCTATCCTAATCAATAGAACCATAACTGAAGGCTCCATTCCCTCACTCTGGAAAATCTCTCACATAATCCCACTTCACAAAGGAGGGAACTCAAGTGAACTCTCTAACTTTCGGCCCATAGCCATATTATCACCACTAGCCAAAATAATGGAAAATGTATCCATCAACAATTCCTTGACCACATTCTCCAATATAACCTTCTAGCTGACTGTCAACATGGTTTTAGACCATTCCACAGTACCACCACTGCTCTCCTATCCTTTACAGACTGCATTAATAAACATCGCAACAATAACACGCACTCCTCTGCTCTGTTCATTGACCTCTCTAAAGCTTTTGATATGGGCAACCATCAAATACTACTCAACATACTCAACTCTTTCTCACTTGACACACAGGCATTACAATGGTTCAAATCCTATATGCACAATAGAAAGCAGGCCGTCCTTTGGGGTAATAACCTATCCACACTTCTCCCTATTACCCTTGGTGTTCCTCAAGGCTCTATCCTGGGACCTCTACTCTTCTCCATATTCATTAACGACCTTTCTACTAATTTACCTCTACCTACCAGCATACAATACCCAGATGACTCCACTTTGATTTGTAAAGGAACCACCTCATCTGAACTCCAGTCCATCACCCAAACAGTATTTAACCAAGTAGAAACTGGTTCCAACAACGTAGCCTCCTCCTTAATGCAAAAAAAACTAAACTATTACTATTTTCTCCAACTTTTAAATCCACCCCAATGGATTTCTCTATTATATCCATCGACGGTAAAATCATAGCTCCTGACCCAACTACAAAACTATTAGGTGTATTGATTGACCATAACCTCAACTTTGACTCACATATTAATGCCACTATTAAAACTGTAAACAGAAAACTTGGATCCTTATATAGGATAAAACCTTTTCTTACCCCAAAAGCCAGAACTACTATTGCCCAGACCCATCTGATCTCCACCCTCCTCTATGCCTCACCAGTTTATACTAATCTTTCCAAAAGCAACCTAAACAAATTGACCACTTCTTATAACAATATTGCCAGGTTTGCTACTGGGTCCTCATTTAGAACTCATCACTGCCTAAATCTCAAACTTCTAGGATGGCTTGAACTAAATAACCAGCTAGAATTTCAACAAATATCCATTACCCATAAGATTCTGTACCAGCCTAGTAATACTCCTATTCTCAGTAGCCTCATCCCCCCCTACACAAACCTTACTACCCTTCGCTCACCAAATAAACTACTGGTCACCATCCAGAAATCCCACAACAAGGCAGGTGATTCTCTTTTCTCTAATTCAGTGGGGAAGATTTGGAACAAGCTTCCCACAAAACTTACATCTCTGTCATCATTATCACTCTTTAAAACGCAACTAAAGATTCAACTAAAAACACAACGGCTCTGTCCTTGTACTAACCCTGACTACCCCCCCAGTATAACATTATTCTATAACTCTCTTCCAATAACCCTCTTTGCAGTACTAGCAATTTCATCCCTCACCCCCTTCTTAGTATCTTATTCCCAAGCTGCTTGCACTGAATATGCTCCTAACAACCTTGCTTTCTTCAGTGAGCTCTTATCTTTCCACCTTGTATATATAAACCAATCTATCTCTTTCACTATGACTGTAACTACTTCCCCGTGTACTTACATTCATTAATTCTCTTACTTCTCAGTGTTACCCACTTTATCATAGCCATTTTACATCTTTACGAAGGCACATTCATATCCAATTTTCTAATCAAGAATATCTATCTCTTTCCCTTGATAATAATACTGTATTTTACCTTATTAAACTTAGTAGTCACAATCTGTATATTTGTAGTTCTGTATAACTCAATTTGATGAAATAATTCTTCAATTTTATGTACTGTATATATTGCATGGACTTTCGATTGTCTTGATTTATTTAGTTTAAAGTGGAGCTTTTCTCCCCGGGCCTCTACTGAAAATGGACATGTATCCAGTTAGACTAGCCCGGTCAACAAATGTAAAATAAAATAAATAAAATAAAATAAAATGTGAATGTCAAATTTTAGTTTATTGTCTATTTCCACTCCTAGCAATTTGGTGTGTTCAGTTGGGTATATAGTGGTGTTGTCTTTTGCTGTGATGTTAAAGTGAGAGTTGTATTGAGTATGTTTGTTGGGTTGGAAGATGAGTAGTTTAGTTTTGTTTGGGTTGAGTATTAATTGGGCATTGGATAACCAAGTTTCAACAGAAGAAAAGGCTTCCTGTGTGACTTTTTTCAGTTTGGGTAGGGACTGGGCTGAGCAGATGATGGTTGAGTCATCTGCGTATTGTATGAGTGTGCCATGTTTGGTGGCAAAGGCTAGATTACTGGTGAAAACAGAGAAGAGTAGGTGGTCCAAGGATGGATCCTTGGGGAACCCCTATGGAGACAGGTAGTTGGGGAGATATGTCATTCTGCCATACAATGGATTGTTGGCGGTCAGACAGGTAACTCTGAAACTAGTTGGTGACTGATTGTGAGAAGGATAGGTTATTGAGGACAGAGATAAGTTGTTTGTGTGGGACCATGTCAAATGCTTTAGATAAGTCTAGGAAAGTAGCAGAGGAGAGATAGCCATTGTTTTTATGCTGAAGGATAGTGTTAGTAAAGGAGAGTAAGGCAGTGGTGGTGCTATGGTTTGGTCGGAAACCATGCTGAGTATTGGAAAGGAGGTTGTTAGTAAGGAGGTAGTCTGAGACCTGAGAGTGTATGCATCTCTCTAGTATTTTAGAGAGTGTTCAGAGAATAGCTATGGGGCAGTAATTGGTTAGTTCTGTGGAGGGTCCACAATGTGATACTTTCCACAGTGTGGGAACGTAACTTTCTGACAGAGATCGGTTAATAAAGATGGATACTGGGTAGGCCAGAGCATCAGCTGCGATTTGTAGGTATTCACTTGGGAGGTTGTCTGCTGCTAATTTGGTGGGCTGAAGTTTAGTTAAGAGTTTTTTTATGTTGGAGGTAGGTACAGGAGAAAAAGAGAAGGCAGTGGGGAGATTACTAGTTGAAGGTGTGGGTTGGAGGAGGGGTTGTGTTGTTTAGCTAGTGACAGTATGGTTTGTGTGAAGTGTGTGTTGAATGAGGTAGCAATATTTTCTGAGGAGTGAGGGATGTTAGGAGGAGGGGTACTGACTTTACCTGGGTGGAGGGTGGAGTTTATGGGGGACCAGAATTGTTTGGGGCTGTGTTGGGAGGAGTCTAGGGCAGACTGGTAGTATTGGAAATTGTCCTGTTTTATTAGCTTTTTGACTATTGTGTAGTTCTAGGAATTTCTATCTAGTTGAGGGGGTTCTGGTTTTGTGCCAGTGCTCCCAGGCTTTATCCCTGTTTTTCATTTCTGACTTAGTGGTTTTCTGTAGTCATTTAGATACTAGAGATAGAAAACACTCCCTATTCATAAATAGACATAAACATGAATGTGAATATTTAGATACTATTTATTTATATTTGTTGACTGGGAGTGTATGACTGGATGTAGGTCCATTTTCAGCGGAGGTCCGGGGATAAAAGCTCCACAGTTAAAATAAACAGACAGTAGTTACATTGGATTACATAGCGATTAACATAGCAATTAATTACAAACATATTTACAGATGAAGAACATAGTACATCAGTAGACAACTAGAATGTTTATCTGTGAAGTACATAACAGACATTAACAAATGTTACAATAAGAAGTTCCTGCTGTATAATAAGTACTAGGCTTATGAGCATCTGAGCTTGCTATAATCAAGGTAGTGGAGTGAAAAGAAAGGTAGTGGTTGGATGGGGTGGGTGATATTAGAGTGGGAGTTGCAAGGGCATAGACAGCATGTTTTTAGGTGAGGTTTTAGTAAAGTTTTGAAGTGGGTGCATGATGATACGGAGGTAATTGTGGGTGGGAGGGAGTTCCATAATTTGGCTATGGCGCAAGAGAATAGTGCTTAACCAGCAGAGTTATTGGCTTTAGTGATCTGCAAGTGATTTTTGTTGCTGGATCTTAGTGGTCTGGTGGTGCAATAGGGATTCTTTTTGTGGAGACATTTATGTGGGAGTCTCCTGTAGGTCTGCGGTCGCTCTTTCCTGAGGGACAGGTAATACACTGAAAGGGCAAGGGCTTGGGAACACAGAGGTCTGTAAATAGAGGTGCTAGTACTGCTGAAGGTATATATAAGACAGAGTTAAGCCATTGGAAAGGTTCTGTTTGTCTCAGATTCAGAAAAGATGACAGAGAATGCACAGAAACTGAAATACTCAGAGCCAAGTATCTTGGGACGAGGTACGTTAATATAAACACTGGCACAGAAAGATTGGGAAAGACAACAGTCATAAGACACCAGCTGTTGCCATCAGTGCCAAGATCACCACCCGTGTCAAAAGTATGAATAAGTACTATAAAAACATCAGATTAATTACATCATAGCATACTGCATTAGTGTTGGTCTTGATATGATCATTGCAGATGGAGAAAGGGGTAGCATCTTTGGGACTAGAGTCAATGAAATTTGTGGTGCTGGAGAATAGACAGGAGGGGAAGAAGGGTTGGGGGAAACTGCAGACAAAGATTCCTTAAAGCCAGCAATGGCATAGGTGAAGGGGCATGAGAACACCTACTCAAAGCCCCCAATATGGCTTCTATGATCTTACCATAACTAGTCACAGAAATAGTAGATGTGGAGACAGGCTGCACTACTTAATTGAGAGATTTTAACATATTCAGTTAGATTACCATAAACTTTAAGTAATACATTTTGCACAGGTTCATCCATTTTTGCATCAGATAAGGAAAGCCCCTGACTGGCAGAAGAAAAGCTTTTCCATTTTTAAGCTGGGGTAATACCCAGTGCTGAAGACTGCTTAGGGGATAGTGATATGGAAGAACTTAAAGGCTCACAAGAATGTTTGCAGATAATGATTCCTCAATCAAGAAATAATCTGAGCTGTTTTCAATGATTTGTGCAGATTTAGTAAATTTCCAACAAACTAAACAATTGTAAGTGCTGTGGGTGTCCCAGAACAATAAAAACACTTGTCTGCAGAAATTATATCTTTCACACACACATTTGTGGAATGATTATTCATTGAAGGTCATAATGCATGCTTTGGCCCAAAAGAAGAGAAAAGGTTTTGGACAGAAAAATGCAGAAAAATATATAAACCCAATTAAGAAGCGGTTAGAAGAAAGAAAAGGAAATGCTCAGAAATGGTGGAATTTCCCTCTCAAAAATATGCCTGTGACATTAATCCTTGTTAGGAAGGATAGTTGTCCTGTCGATACTGCAGTGGTGGTGCTGTGGTAGCGTTATCGCCTCACAGTAAGACGTCTTGTTCGATTCTCAGCTAGAGCGTCTTCTGTGTGGAGACATGCATGAATGGGCATCCTTCATTGAAGGTTGTGCGTCAGGGCTGGCAACTCAGCACGTAAAAATCTACTGCCAATCATTAGCGGACCGAAGTTCTGCTGTGGCGACCTCTAACCGGGAAAAGCCGAAAGACACAATAACAACAAAAGGAAGGATAGTAGTCCTCATATCAGATCTACTCTTCCTGACTGTAGGAATGATACAGAATTGTTCCTGACTGTGGGGATGAGAATGTCCTTCTCAGAAGGCACTGTTCCTGATTGTGGGAACATGAACTTTATTCCTAATTACAGAAATGAAAGGGTACTGTTTCTGAGTATGAAACTTAAAAGGCTCTATTCCTGACTGTGGGAATGAGAAGCCTTGTTCCCTACTCTGGAAATAAAAGGGTGCTTTTTCTGAGTATAAAACTTAAAATACTATTCCTGACTGTGGGAATGAGAACAGTTATTTACTTACCTCCAGCTGTTTGTGCAGATACTGAATCTTGTTCTGGAGGGATTCCATCTGCGGACTAGAGTGTACAAATGCTCTCTGAAGGGTTCCTGCCTTGCTTGACTGCTCAGACAAACTATTTAGAGCCTCTTTCAGTTTGAACACTTCTCTGGACAGTTCAGTTATCTGAAATAAACACATGACATAATTAACCATGCAATTTAAACTACTACAACAGACAAGATGAATAATGAAAGAATCATGGCAGTCTGGATTACAGCTGTTCATAGCAGCCCAACCAGCCATGCACAACATTTGAAGGTTCAGCTTTAAACGTTTATGTCAGATACTGAACTATGTAAAGGCAGTTTGTATCTGCATCAGTCTGTATTAACAATACAAGTTATTCTCAGTTGTTGTAACCAGAATGTCACTATGTCCCAAGATTAATGTAAACCACTAAAGTTCACAGTTGTCCTACGAATCTCTAATTTAACCAGTATTGATGCACCACTCATTATTGGGCAGTGCCTGTGGTGAGTCGTATGGAGCTCCTTGTAAAAGTATTGTAAGGCCATAATCCTTTTGAAATACAGTTGAAGTAGTACTCTTGCTAAAAATCAGACACTCCTAGAGCAATTTTTAATGTAATACAGGAACATAAGCAGGTAAGGGCCTCCTAGGCCAGGGATTGTGGGTTCAAGTCTCATCTGGGGTGATATAATCTTGATACAAGTGAAGCTATTTTGCTTTCTACATGGCCTACCCCATTAGTAAGGGTATCTCATCCAGGGACAAGGTTGTCATAGCATTCCTGTATTCTTCCCTTACAAGACCCATTATCGAATACAATGCCCCTTTCGGCATATACCTCACAAAGCACATGCAGCAACTGGAGAGACCACAGAGCTTCCTCACCAGGAGAATCCAGGGCCTCAAACATCTACCCTACACAGATAAGATAAAGGCCCTGTCCCTCTATTCAGTCTCCTACAGACTCCACAGAGGTGACATCTGTCTGGTGTACAAAGCAATCTCAGACCCCGCCTGATGGGACTGCTGCATATCCGCAAGTCAAGCTCCACTCGAGTAACCCACACGCAAGACCTCAACCTGGTCTGTGACATCAATAGAACTTGTTGGCAGGACAGATTTTTGTCCCAGTGACTCCCTCTTCTGTGGAATAGACTCCCGTTCCACGTCAAGCAGAGTACTTCATTAACCCTTTTTAAGCGCAACCTGAAAAACTGGATGGGGAACAAAAAATACACCCATGGGATTCCTTGTATGTCCCTGCTGGACAGGGGCATTGGATACTGACTTGTCGGAACATGGACTAAATTCTTGGCTAGGCTTGTAAGGGTGAACTGAAACAAACTTCCAAATACATTAAAAACACACTCACACATTCCTCTAATTTTAATGCTAAAGGGCCTCCCCTTATAGCATACTGGACTTAGACTTTTAGCATTAAAATTAGAGGAATGTGAATTAATGTGGCAGATTAGAACATATGCTTATAGTAGACCAGGATTGAATGATGTACACTCTATTTCTTGTATATTAAAATTAAAAAGCTTAAAACGGTGATTAGAAATAGGACTAGGACCCTTAAAATCTATTCATTATTAGTATATAAGATTTTATTTGGTGGATGTTCTCTTAAATGATTTTTAAAATAGCATCTCTAATAGCATTTTCTTTAAATACTTTTTCTAAAAGAACTTAGGCTTTTAGACATTTATTGTGATGTCATGTGACTTTTTATCGTGATTCAAGTGAATATTTAATGGAGTCTTAAAGCATTGTTTAACTGTCTGAAGAAGGTGAGTCATTAAAACTTGATGAAAGCGCTAATGCAATTATTTGTGTCTGACCTGTTTTTGCCTCTATTTCATTATTTTTAACGTATTTGGTAGGCTTGTAAGGGCTTCAGGGTCAATAGCCTAGTAACTTCCTATGAACCTATGATCCTAAGTAATATGTAAAACTAATGGCCTAGTAAAAATTAAGTCTTCCTTATTTTTACAGATGTATTCTGTTTTTTAACAGAAGGTATATAGTGACTGAAATTTGCAATATAATCTTGCCTGCTTCCTGCAGGCACAACATTCCTACCATGGTACGAGGTTGCAGATGCAAGCATTCCTACCGTGGCAGGAGGCTGCAGACACATGCATTCCTACCATGGTACGAGGTTGCAGACGCAATCATTCCTACCGTGGCAGGAGGCTGCAGACACATGCATTCCTACCGTGGCAGGAGGCTGCAGACACATGCATTCCTACCGTGGCAGGAGGCTGCAGACACATGCATTCCTACCGTGGCAGGAGGCTGCAGACACATGCATTCCTACCATGGCAGGAGGCTGCAGACACATGCATTCCTACCGTGGCAGGAGGCTGCAGACACATGCATTCTTACCATGGCAGGAGGCTGCAGACACATGCATTCCTACCGTGGCAGGAGGCTGCAGACACATGCATTCCTACCGTGGCAGGAGGCTGCAGACACATGCATTCCTACCGTGGCAGGAGGCTGCAGACACATGCATTCCTACCGTGGCAGGAGGCTGCAGACACATGCATTCCTACTGTAGCAGGAGGCTGCAGACACATGCATTCCTACCATGGCAGGAGGCTGCAGACACATGCATTCCTACCATGGCAGGAGGCTGCAGACACATGCATTCCTACCGTGGCAGGAGGCTGCAGACACATGCATTCCTACCGTGGCAGGAGGCTGCAGACACATGCATTCCTACCGTGGCACAAGGCTGCACTCAGCACATTGGATGTGTGCTAGATTAGATGATAAGGCTACACTGTTTAACAAGTTACTAGAGGATACCCTGACATTGAAATCTGAAGTACCATTTCAAAAGTCTTTGTTGGAGCAATGCGTTGCAGGTTACAGTCATTACAGAGTACAGTGCAGCAAGGGGTTCTCACATTCACCAGCAACATCAACAGCTTTCCAAGCTGATGATTTAGAAAATAGGACCAACCACAACAACCTTAGACCAGTCACTGTCCTGATGGACATAGGATCCAAACATTTATGTAGCTTTTTTGGAAGATCATCTTGCCAGGACACTTCATCTACCTCCAGATCACCATTAACCATCAAAAGGATGCAAAGATCACTGCTAACACTAGGACCACCTAACTCATCACCCAGGCAAGTTATCATGCATGTGCTAAGCTCAGTGGCAAAGACCACTGCTAACACTTGGACCACCTAACTCATCACCCAGGCAAGTTATCATGCATGTTCTAAGCTCCATGGACAGCAAGCACGTGCTGCAGGCTGCTGGAGAAAGATGGTCAGTTTCTTCTATGTAGCCACCAAGAACATCTATTTCAAGATGTCTCCCAGTCTATCATGAAGAAGCACATGGTATTTGCTAGTGTCTGTTGTTTCTGGCATAAAAACAACATTCCTACATGATTTAAAAGTTTATCCTAAATATAAAATGTTGTAACTATACCTTCAAATATCCTGATACAACATAAAAATTTCTGAAAACACATTGGCTCCCAAGAACAGTGAATAATTAATCCTTTCAAGGCACCTGCATCCTCAATCCAGCAAATGCAGTTGGGACATCAGTCATAGCTGTGTTCAAGTTCCAGCTGAACTGGGGATTATGCAGCCCAGGCCTGGAAAATAGTGGGCTTTCTACTCTCTCTGTTAGTGCCCTCTACCCAGTGACCTAGACCTGCACACAGAGTCAGGAGACAAACAACTGAGTCTTTGACAAGAGCTGTTTTTGATGAGGACTGTATAAAAACAACAGTTTCTCTCCTATACAGGATGATGACTCTTTCCTTTGCTCAAATGGCAACAGGAGTGTTATTGATGAGGAAGCAGGAAGCCTGAAGGACAATTGTACTGCCCCAACTCTTGTTCCTACACTTCAGCTGCAAAGATTAATTTTATTATTTTACCTAAATCTAACAAAGCTTCTGCGAGGAATGCTACTCCTAACTTACCAGTGGCCAGCAGCTCCTAAACTTATATCTAAGTCCAAAAAAGCCTCCATAGGAAATGCGATTCCTAATTCACTAGGGGACACTGGGTCCTGAACTTATACCTTAAACTAAGAATGCCTCTGTGGGGAATGCTACCCTTAATTTACCAGTGGACACTGGGTCCTGAACTTATACCTAAATATAAGAAAGCATCTGCGGGGAATGATACTCCCAATTTACTGATAGACACTGGGTCCTAAACATACCTAAATCTAAGAGAGCCTCTGCCGGGAATGTATTCCTAATTTACCAGGGGACACTGGGTCCTGAACTTATAGCTAAATCTAAGAAAGCTTCGGTGAGAAATGCTATCTCTGATTTACCAGGGGACACTGAGTCCTAAACATACCTAAATCTAAGAAAGTTTCAGCAAGAAATGCTATTCCTAATTCACCAGGGGACACTGGGTCCTAAGCATACCTAAATCTAAGAAAGCTTCGGTGAGAAATGCTATTCCTAATTTGCCAGGGGACACTGGGTCCTAAACATATCTAAATCTAAGAAAGCTTTGGTGAGAAATGCTATGTCTAATTTACCAGGGGACACTGAGTCCTAAACATACCTAAATCTAAGAAAGTTTCAGCGAGAAATGCTATTCCTAATTTACCAGGGGACACTGGGACCTAAACATACCTAAATCTAAGAAAGCTTTGGTGAGAAATGCTATGTCTAATTTACCAGGGGACACTGGGTCCTAAACAGACCTAAATCTAAGAAAGCTTCGGTGAGAAATGCTATTCCTAATTTACCAGGGGACACTGGGTCCTCAACAGACCTAAATCTAAGAAAGCTTTGGTGAGAAATGCTATTCCTAATTTACCAGGGGACACTGGGTCCTAAACAGACCTAAATCTAAGAAAGCTTTGGTGAGAAATGCTATTCCTAATTTACCAGGGACACTGGGTCCTCAACAGACCTAAATCTAAGAAAGCTTTGGTGAGAAATGCTATTCCTAATTTACCAGGGGACACTGGGTCCTAAACAGACCTAAATCTAAGAAAGCTTTGGTGAGAAATGCTATTCCTAATTTACCAGGGGACACTGGGTCCTAAACAGACCTAAATCTAAGAAAGCTTTGGTGAGAAATGCTATTCCTAATTTACCAGGGGACACTGGGTCCTCAACAGACCTAAATCTAAGAAAGCTTTGGTGAGAAATGCTATTCCTAATTTACCAGGGGACACTGGGTCCTAAACAGACCTAAATCTAAGAAAGCTTTGGTGAGAAATGCTATTCCTAATTTACCAGGGGACACTGGGTCCTCAACAGACCTAAATCTAAGAAAGCTTCAGCGAGAAATACTGTTCCTAATTTGTCAAGGGACAATGGACCTTGAGCTTCTTTATGGGTTTTGTGAAGTTTTGCAAGACTGGGTTAGTTTTCATGGTCAGAGGGCTTTAAGTGATAATGTTACACTCTTGAGCATTAGTGTGTGAGCTGGCACTATGCCCCAGCATCGACTGTGGAAGTTAGTTCAAGTATCAACCACCAATCAATCGTACCATTATGGTTTTTGTGTGTCTGTGAATGTCTGAGGTTTGAATGCTGATATAAAATGTAATGTATTCCAAAGTTGTTTGTACAAGTTATCAGCAGACATAATTTTATTTCAAGAATGTAAACTAGCAAAATATAACATTAGAAAACTTTAGGGGTTTAAGAAGTATCATAAGAAGTTACTAGGCTAATAGCTTGAGGACCATTACAAGCCTAGCCAAGTTCTACCCTTATTTCCACGATCAGTACCTAATTGCCCCTGTTCAAGAGGGACAACAGCTGGAACCCCCAGGGTAAAGTCACCCATCCAATCGTACAGATTGTGTCTGAAGAGGGCCAATGAAGTATGCTATTTGACATGAAGTGGGAGTCTGTTCCAAAGGCGTGGTAACCCCTGGGAGACAAATCTATCCCTCCAGCAGGTTCAATTAATATCACATACTAGGTTAAAGTCTATAGACCGAGTAACCTGTATACCATTTGACTTTCAGATATGAAGCATTCCCAATAACGCAGGGTTACAGATTGCCTTATATGCAAGGCAGAGATCACCTCCAAGGAGTCTGTATGATACAGAATAAAGTAATAGTGATTTAAGGTGATCCCCATAGGACAGATGGTGAAGACCTTGAATTTTTCTTGTGAGGAACCTTTGTGGTTTCTCCAATTGCTGCAGGTGCGTAGAAAGGTACATATCAAAAGGAGCATTGTACTCAATTATTGGCCTGATGAGGAAATTACAGGGAGGTAATAACTTCTTTTTTTCTGGAGGCAATGCCTTTATTTATGAGAAGAGCAATGCAGAATGCCCTTCTTACCACTGTGGAGACACAGTGGTCAAAGTAAGGTTGCTGTCAACTTGTGTGCCCAGGTCTCTCACCACTGAGTGCATACTTAAGGTATTGCTACTGATGTGGTAGTTAACAGGAACATCACTTTTACAGAAAGGAATGATAATACATGTTTTTGCATTGAGTTTAAGGCTATGACTTTGGCACCAATAATTTGTTTGTGTAAGACCCTCTTGTAGGATGTTGACAATATTTGTGGATTCTATGACCACTCCCAGTTTGCAGTCATCAGCAAACTTTGTCAGCCACAGACCTTTAGTTTTTGCTAGTACTTTGGAGAAATAAATTCCAAACAGCAGAGGTCCCAGGACTGATGCCTGTGGAACAACACTGGTTACAGGTCTGCTGCTGGAGGTGGATTCCCCAATTTTGATTATATGTATTCTATCAGTGAGCGAGTTAGCAACCCATCTAAAAATATAAGGGTTGACGCCTAGTTGGGTGAGTTTGACAATGATGCCTGAGTTGGGGATAGTGTCAAATGCTTGGCTAAGTCCAGGTAGGCTGTATGCACAGATTTCCCCTCATCCAGGGCCTTGGTGACTGTCTCAGAGAAGTTCACCAGATTTAACAAGCATAATCTCCCTTTGACAAATCCAAACTGAGTAGGGTCAAGTGTTTAGAGATTACTTATATCTTTGTTGATAAGGTCATGATGATTCACTCCATGGCCTTGTGGATAAGGCTAGTCAGGCTAATAGATCTATAGTTCCCAGTGGAAGCACCACCTTTGTGCAAGGGAATAACTGTGGCTGTTTTCCATTCAGCTGGTATGAAGCCGGTGCTTAGACTAGGATTGAAAAGAGTACCCACTGGTGTTGCTAATTCATGTTGGAATCCATGCAGGACACAGCCTAGGATGTTATCAGGTCCAAAAGATGCTGTGTCTTTGGACTTAGAGAGGGCATTTACAATCTGCTCTTTAGAGATACAAGGTAGGGGACAGGTGGTAGGGATATCATGGGGTACGTGTGGCAGGGACAAGGGAGTGAAGTTTTCATAGAATCTGTTGGCCAACAGGTTACCTATTTCCACAGGCTCCGTATGTGTGGTATCATTAACTACCAGTTCTTGACAAATCTGGGCCTACCTTTTAGGTTACGGATGTAACTATAGAAGGCCTTGTGGTTGTCGTTTGTTGAGGAATCTAATTTGGACTTGTAGCTTCCTTTGGAGGACTTCACAAGAAGTCTTATTTGCTTGTTTAAGCTGAGAAGAGAGTGTTTCCAGTTTAGGAGGGCTCGCTCGCTCTTACTCTTAGACAGCAATTTATTCCTCTTATTGTAAAGCCTGTTAATGGCAGCTGTCCACCAGGCAGGTTTGCTCTTCCTTGAGGAGCTGGTTTTGGTCCTATCAGGTACAACAGAGTCAATGCAGTTATACAGGTATTTGTATAAAGTTTGGTGTAGAGCTTGGCAAAGTTGCCAGTTCCATCTGAGGGAGGAGGTGCAATGAAGCTATTTATACCATCCCATAGAATGGTATAATCTACTACGGAGAGATTTTTTAGTTCAGTGGCTGCTGGAGTGGGGTTAGGTGTGATAGTTACTTCGAATGACACCTATTTGTGGTTAGATCTCACCAGAGAGGACCTCACAGTGGGGGTGCTACAGTATTCCCCCATATTGGTGAGCACCAGATCCAGGATGTTGGCACCCCTTGCGGGGGTGTCAGCCAGTTGGTCCAGGGCACTGGAGTTAACGAAGTTGAGGAACCTTTGAGTAAGTGAGTTTGAGCACAAGTAATTTACCCAGTCAATGGATGGGTAGTTAAGTCTCCCAAAACCATAGTGTTTGGATGTATCTTGATAGACTCAAGTAGATCCAAATAGGCAGAGTGGATGTCCTGATTCATGAAGGCAGTCCTGTAGCTGGCAATGACTTTTATGTCCTACCAACAGCTAATTGCACCTGAAGTGTCTCCAGGGAGTCATACTGTTTAACCAGTCTGGAGGGGTATTTATCTTTAATGAATATTGATATACCGCCTCCTTTAGTTTTCACACCTTCAGTTTGAGGTCTGAAAGTGTGGAAGGAGATGTAACTTGACATGCCTAGGATACTCTCCACAGTCTTGAACCAGGTCTCTTTGACTGCACAGATGTCTGTGTCTTCCAAGATGAGGACTGCTTCCAGTGAGTGCAGTTTTGTTTTGAGTCTCCTAGCGTTTAGCAGCATAACCCTGAGGTTGTTTTTAGATAGAGTTTTTACATTGGGGAATTTTGTTCTTGAGGCACCTCCTAAAAAAAGGCACTAGCCAGTAGCCGAAATCCAGGGTGACAGATGACAGATGAAGACCATTTCTGGCAAAGCATCGAGGTCTGTTGATCATGTCATCCCAGGCTGACAGATAGTGGATCTCAAAAATAAAAACCGCTTAGGCTAAAATTCCGGATACACGCTTTTAATATCTTAAAACGTTATGACTCTTATAAAAAACGCTTTTCGTTCACACCACTGGTTGAACTTCATCAGAAGACAAAAAAGACAAACTTTGGCAATTAAGTTACTCTTAATATATATAAATACAGAGCCCGCCAAATTTTGAAACTGATCTTCCATATTTAAATGTTTAAATATTTAAAGTGACAGGCTCCTTGCGTTAGTGCACTAAATAAACAAACCTAAAAACATATCGCACATGTTGTAGAGAGGTTACCTATGCCCTATACCTAAATCTACATATAAAATCCTTATTAAAAAATCCTTATTAAAAACAATAATTAGAATGTCATTGAATTATTAATACATATCCAAAATATTCAAAATACCAATAATATATGTATTATGTATATTATCAAGACTAATGATACAAACTTATAAATCTCAATGAATTTTAAACTATGAATATGACAATGCAAAAATATGCAGCAATAATAATGTGAAATGCAGCACTTAATTCGCATAATTATACTATGATGACTAATAATACAAAAAATAATAAATCTAATTAATAGACAATACTATGGTACTCGTGAAAACCAAAATAAACAATATTAGCTGGTAGTACAAAACTAAGAAAGCATCTTCTACTAACTACAATACCTTTCTAAACTTTTAAGCTTTAAAATATACATTAACGAACATTTCTCATTAAGGCCTGGATATGTAAAGGCATTAAGCTTAAGCTGCCAAAGGAGTTCATTTTTTTCCAACAGTAAATTAAACGGACCTCCTCTAATTTCCTGTTTAATTTGGTCGATCACTCTGAAAACAAATTTGTGCTCAGGGTGGTCCATTATATGTCTAGCCAGAGCGTTTTCCTCTTTATGTAAATTAATACTCCTCAGATGTTCATAGATTCTGTCTCTTAACCTGCGCTCTGTTTTCCCTATATAAAAACAGGGACAGCCTTGGCAGGTTGCTAGATATACAACTCCTTTGGAGCTACAATTAAATTTGCCTTTAATGTAAATTTTTACCCCATTAATGTCTATTTTTGAACCTGTAACCATATAATAACAAAAAGGACAATTACCACATTGAGTCATGCCTACTTTGAAACATGGTAATATGTTAAAAGTGTGCCTGTGAAATAATTCCTTAAAATTGATACCTTTTTTTCCATATTACTTTGGGGGCATTACCGAGTTTAGACATTCACGTATGGTCATCATTAAAAATTGCCCACTTCTTCATTAGAATTTCTTTGATAGCACTGAAGTCAAGTGAGAATCTCAGAATGCATGCTGAATTAAATTCTACATTATTTACTTGTGTTCCCAAATTACGCCTTACACCAACCATTGATGGAACTCCATTATCAACATTACTAAGAATCTGCTGCTTCAAAATAGCTTTAAAATGACCGATTGGTCTTTTAAACCTTACTTCTTCAATTAAAGAATCCACAAGATGAATAGGATATGCCCTGTTCAAGAACATATGTTTTAAACATAAACACTCCTGTTCAAAACTATCCTCTGTGGTGATCATTCATGCAGCCCTGACTAACTGACCTTGTCACTTTAAATATTTAAACATTTAAATATGGAAGATCAGTTTCAAAATTTGGCAGGCGCTGTATTTATATATATTAAGAGTAACTTAATTGCCAAAGTTTGTCTTTTTTGTCTTCTGATGAAGTTCAACCAGTGGTGTGAATGAAAAGCATTTTTTATAAGAGTTATAACGTTTTAAGATATTAAAAGCATGTATCCGGAATTTAGCCTAAGCATTTTTTATTTTTGGTTTCAGTACATTTTGAAAGTTCAGCAAATAGTGGATCTCATTAGAATGACACCATTTATAGCCATAAATGAACAATGATTACAATTCCTACATGAAAATATGCCTTCCTCACAGACTGTATTCTGTTACTGGTATTTCACTCATAACACAGTAATCTTTTTAATGACTTTGTGTTGTTATATGAATACTTTGGTTTATCACCTGTTATAGCAGTAATTTTCTCGTCTATTGTTAAAATAGTCCTATTCTTGTTAATAATTTCTTGTATTTTCTAATTATTATTTGAGAAAGATATGACTATTCTTCCACCGTCAGCTTGATCTGCTGTGTCTGATGTCAAAAGGGTGCCACCTCTCTTTTTAAAGAATGGTTTCCCTTTCCCCTTCCTGTCTAGAACTTCATCGTCATATAGATTCTTGCACCCATTTTTCATGTACCCTCTATCTAAAAAAATCTAATTCTAAATTCTTAATGGTCTTTTGAAAGGCAGCATCTTGACTGGTCAGTCGAGAGACCCTCCACCCTTGACTCTTGACTATATTTCTGTAGATATGGAGTGGGTGCAAACTACTTAGGTGTAGTAAATTTTCTTCCTGCAACTCTTTCAGTAAATATGTGTATGTATGCCATTCCATTCCTTTTGTATCAAAACATTTAGGAATTCTATCTTGTCTGTTGACCAGTTACCTACAAACTTCAAAAATTCAGTTGTTCCATTTATGTATTCCAAGAATACTTCAAGGCTATTGACTGGTCCATCCCATACAAGGAAGACATCGTCCACGAATCTCTTGTAGTATTTTATATTCTTGGCATAAGGTATATGGTTCGTAACAAATGTCGTCTCCCACTACGCCATCACTAGGTTGGTATACGAGTTTGCGCAAGGGGCGCCCCTCGTTACTCCTTGGGTTTGGAGGTAATAGGAATTCTCATATTATTACTAAGGCAGGTAATAGGAATTCTCATATTATTACTAAGGACTCCTTGGGTTTGGGTAATAGGAATTCTCATATTATTACTAAGGGCTTCCTTTACCTTTGGGTTTGGAGGTAATAGATTCATATTATTTAAGGAGCAGGGCCATCCTCATTACTCCTTGGGTTTGGAGGTAATAGGAATTCTCATATTATTACTAAGGCAAGGGGCGCCCCTCGTTACTCCTTGGGTTTGGAGGTAATAGGAATTCTCATATTATTACTAAGAATCAAATCTAGTAGCATCACGCGCCTCATTACTATCTCATTGGAAATACCTTTCATAGTCAAAAATAGTCTTACATGGTCAATGCCTATCTCATTAGTAATTACTGTAAACAGTGACATTATATCTAGTGTTACTAACAATATCGTAGCTCTATACTCTTCAGAAAACACATATTTTGAAAAACTTTCTAAAAATTGTTAAGTGTCTAATCACAGTATCAGTCTGATCAACTACCTTTCTCAACTGTTTTGCAACATAAATGGACAGAGGTTTGGTTAACCACCCCCTACTTGAGACTATAGGTCTCAGTGGGGGGGGGGGTCATGTAAACCTTTATGAATCTTGGGGAGACCTCTAAAGGTAAGAATACATGGTATTTCAACTAAGAAATATTTATAAAGGTCTCCATCTATCACATTACTCATCAAAACGTCATATAGATCACTATGCACATTTTAATAACTTTATTCAACTGTTCAGTATTCAAGTGCTTATATGTATCTACTTCCTCTAACTGTCTACATGTTTACCATTTTACTGTTATAAATCTCCCTATCTAAAATCACCACAGCACAGCCTTTATCGGCTGGTCTGATGATAATGTCTGAATTATTCTGTAAATCAATCAGCACTTTATATTCATTCATATTCAAATTATAGTAATTATTATTATTGTTAGACTCAAGTAGTTTCAAAAAATCTCTCTCACAGGCTTTCTCAAAGGCCTCAAGAAGAGGATGTGAGGGAGGCATAAATGTAGAAGGTTTCCTAAAGTCATTTGCTCTACTCATATTATTATCACACTACAGTAATTTTAGAGCCACATTCCTTGTAAACAACTTAATATCTAAAATAAAGTCAATAACATCAACATTTCTCAAAGGTATAAATGACAGTCCTTTGCTGAGCAAAGATTTCTCAGCTTCATTAAGGATATAGCTAGAAATCACTACAAACCAAAGCACTTGCAGAACCAGCAATCAAAATGCCTCTTCAGGTCAGTGAACCAAAAAGATTTATTTAACGCCACAAAACAATAACTTGCGTTTTCGTCCTTAGACTTCATCAGAATGAATAGTTAACCAAGCTAGTAATCTCCTTAACTAACCGTCCCTTCCCACTGACAAAACAATTAACCAATTAAAACATTTAGTATAATTGAATGTAGTGCATTCAAAGTGCAACTGTAAAAATGCAACTATAAAAACTCCTAAAACAAATAGTTACTTGTTACAGTAACAGATTTTGTAAAAAGCAGATTTAAAAAAAACCTTGAATCACATAATATGTAAATACACAAAATGCAGGCCATCAAATGTAATATAATAAAATAAGTAAAAAATATGTGTTACACCAAAGTTTTAAATTGTGTTGAAATAAAACAACTGTGGTATCTACTGGTCAAGAAATAATGCTAAATAAAAGCATTATAGTTTTAGCAGATCTAAGTTCCTTCACTGACCTGAAGAGGCATTTTGTTTGCTTGTTCTGCAAGTGCTTGCGTTTGTGGTAATTTTGGTACTGTTTCCAAGCACTTTTTCCTTCTCAGTTGTGTACATAGCTAGGAATGTTAACAGTCAAGTCTGACTCACTGGTTTCCAAGCCTTCTTCTGATATTCCTTCATTTCCCCTGAGGACTTGTGTCTCATCTTGCCTCGTTTCAGTGTCCAGTGTGGCTTTTGAAATTCCCTTATGGGCAGTGGGAGTTGGGTTAAAAATATAATGTTTTCATGAATATAGGCTTACTGGCCTCTTTTTCTTTTCTCCTGACATCACTATTAGCGTTGCTGACTACTCATTTTTCATGGTTACTTGTTAACATGACTCCTTCGAATGTATACACTTCCTTAGCTATTCCACTCATTGAACCCATGGAGATACAACAACAACTTGCTTCTCTTCTGTCATTGGAGGAGTATAATGGTTTCTTAAAAGAGCTAGATGTAAATCTTTCCTTACTGGAATGCAAATTATTACAGAATAAAAAAAGAAATCTGGAACGAGACTGTCAAGATTTTCATAGAGGCCACATCTTTTCCTGGCTAAGAGAACCAATTAGATTGAGGAATCATGATCCACCCACTTCTACCACCCAATCAGAAGTCAACTGCAATGTAACCTCTCCCTCTACAGTGAATAGGACTGTTAAGGATGTGAATGCACAAAATGGAACTGTTTGCAATGCCATTACTCCCTGTACTGTGGGAAAGGGAAACCATTCTTTAAAAGCAGAGGTGGTACCAGTACCATTTTGACATTGAACACAGCAGATCAAGCTGACGGTGGAAGAATAGTCATATCCTTCTCAAATAATAATAACAAAATACAAGACATTATTAATACGAATAGGACTATTGTAACAATAGATGAGAAAATTACTACTATAATAGGTGATAAACCAAAGTATTCATATAACAACACAAAGTCATTAAAAAGATTACTGTGCTATGAGAGAAATACCAGTAACAGAATACAGTCTGTGAGGAAGGCATATTTTCATGTAGGAATTGTAATCATTGTTCATTTATGGCTAATAGTAATTTGTTCGCATCAATCATTATGCAGACTGTAAGTCTCGTGACCTAATATATTTGCTAGATGCACAAAATGTGCTGCTTTTATATTGGGAAGATGAATAGGACTTTGAGGGAAGGACTCAGAGAGCATGTGTATGCAATAAATAGGGAAGATTATAGTAATGCGTTAGCAGAACATGTAATAAATAATGATTGGTCCCATAAGTTCCCGTTCCTCGTGGTAGAGTTTGTCAATCGCAGTGCGAGGCTTGGTAATCTTAAAAAATCTCACTGAAAAGTTCAAGGCCAAATGGATCATTAGATTACAAGCAGATAAAATGAATGGACTTAATGCCAGGATTTCTTTAAAGCCTTTCCTCATACACAGACTTTTTAAGCACTGAATGTTTTACCATAGTCAGAGAAGAGATCATTTTATTTATATGAATGGGAACACATATATTTAAGATCTTATTTATCTATTTATTTATTTGTTGACTCTTCTACTAATGTGAACATCAGTCTTGGTCAACAATAGTTTGATGTGGAGGTATTTTAATGTGTATATGCTGCCATCAAATGGCCAATTATATGAATGGTATTTATTTTTACCTTCTACAGTTTTCTTTACTCACTTATTTAAATAGTGATGTGTTAGTAGATGTATAGTTATATATACAATACCCACACACACACACACACACACACACACACACACACATATATATATATATATATATATATATATATATATATATATATATAGGTCTATATCAAATAGTCGAAGTTCTGTATCTTCGACTACCATATGTACAAACACATATGTCCGAAATTACAGAACTTCGACTATGTGTAAAAAAATAAATAAAAAAGGGAAAACAAAATAAAAGGTGGCATGCAGGGGGGCAAGCCCCCATGTACCCCCACACCACTGCTCTATAAATATACCAACTCCGAGGCCGCGCTACAGTGCAGTAAAGGGATAAATTTCCTTTACTGCACTGTAGCGTGACCTCGGAGTTGGTATATTTAAAGAACGGGGGTGTGGGGGGTGCAGGAGGGCTTTCCCCCCTGCTTACAACCCTCAGGTATGTTCTTTTTGTTTTTATTTATTTATTTATTTTTTACAATCGAAGTATGACAACTTTGAACTTATGGTTTCGATCATATCATGTTCAAAGTTGTCATACTTCGAATACGTGATATAGACCCATATATATATATATATATATATATATATATATATATATATATATATATATATATATATATATTTTTTTTAATTAAGAAATTTCCATCATACTGTTTTTAATATAAGCTCTTTTCTCTTTAAAGGTCAATTTTAAGCGCGTTTTTTTTAAATATTCCAGTATAGTTTGTTTTTATAAGTTTCTTTACTAATTAATTGATGCAATAAGACTATTGGTAACTATTGAATTGGTTGGAGGTTTTGAGCATATTTAAATGGAAGCCACAGCAATCTGTTGATATGTCTGATGAAGCATTCAATGCGAACGTGAAAGTTATTACTTGGTATACTGCCTTTATTTCTGTCTGTTGTTTTGTAATAAAAGTCCTGTTTTATCGTGGTGTTGCCTCAATAGTTTTTATCTGTGGACTCAGTTAAACCAACCCCTCCTCTGTTACCCAAACATAACAGTCCTGCCTAAGCCCAACAAGTGCCCAACTTGAGTTAGTTATAATAGGCCCATACTGTTGATAAATACTTATATAAAGATTTATGTCAAAGTGTTAGTGAATAGGTTAAACCCTCTCATCCAGAGCCTAATAGTCCAAACCCTAGTGGGATTCATTAATGAGACACTGAGTGCAGACCATATTAGAACCCTTTGCTTGTACGTGCAAGGTCTCAAACATTTCCCTGAATCAACAGTAGTCCTTCCTTTGATTTTATAAAAGTCTTTGATTCCATAGATTGGGATTTCTTGTGGGAATTATTCATATTTACTAAGATCCCAGAGCAATTTTTGTAGACTGCTCATATACGCAACACCATCAGCAGCAGCCCTTGCTAATAAGCTCCTGTTGGAAGCTTTCCCTCTACAGTGGGAGATGTGCCAAGGCTGACATCTTTCTCCCATGCTATTCCTTCTCACCACTGAACCTCTCAACAAAGTGCTAAACTTTACAGAAGTTTTATCAGCGTGGAACATGTTTGGTGTAGAAACCAGTGCTCTGTTCTTTACTGACAACTGTGTGGTCCTCGCTCAAGATCCTGTCATGGAATGGCACGCTGTGTTAATGATTCTGAATTTCTTTTTGGGCCTAAATGCAGGCAAGTCTCAAGCATTGCAATCAATGCTATGGCAGCACAGCTTTGACAAGGTGCAGCACCATTTCCCTTTAAGTGGACTTAGTACTATCCAAAACACCTAGCTAGTAACCCCCATCCTAATCCACAACAGACGCTTAGCAAGAATCTGGAACCCCTTTGAAAAAAAGTCTTTCTGAGGGATCACATCAAGTTTAAGCTTCACTTACTTCTTGGGTAGATAGCTTTGGTTAAAATGTTAGTACTCTAGTATTATTTTACAGATATTATTACATCCCAGGAGCCCACAAGAGTTACTGGCACCAGAAAACTAATGAATTGCTTCATCAATTCATATGAAATAATCATAGCTGGAGATTACTACAATGGGTTTAGAAAGCAACACCCAGATACTTAGGTTTAGATATCTCTGACTGGCATCATTATAGAGCAGGCTTCACAATCATTAAATTACTCAAATATGACAAAGTAGCACCCTGATTTAGGCCCTCGTTGAGGCAAATCTACTGAGGGCTGAATCAGCTTGGGCCATAGAGTGGTGCGGTAGGTCTGGTACCAACTAGAGACCTGGCATGCTCTCCAGCATGAAGCCCATTGTCTCCCCAATGCAGAAATGTGAGGCTCCATTATCCCCTTTTGAACTGCACCATGCTGTGCATCAATTACCATCTGACCAAGGCTGTGCATCAATGACCATCTGACCAAGGCTGTGCATCAATGACCATCTGACCAAGGCTGAGGTTGGGAAGTGAAAGGTATTCACTAGCTTAAGGACCTGACAAAGATGGTGGGAGATGCTAAAGTTTTTGCCTCCTTTCAACATCTTCAGACGTGATGGAATATTTCCCCCAAAGATCATTGGAAATGTTTAACGATTAGATGTGCTGTGATGCACTCCTCCCTGAGAAACAAACCACTTCACTGCCAATTTTGTCACAAAGACTCCATTGTTCATCCACACCTAGAAGCCTCAGCATGGCCAATTTTTACTTGATCATGCTTGAGAGAGACATGCATGAAACCACAGAAAAGTCTGTCAGCTAAGTGTGAGAGCTGGGCCGTAATAACCTCTGAATCTTCTATTCAGTCCTTAGATGCCCTTAGTTAGCTCAAGGAAATGGCCTTCTGCACATGAAAAATCTCTACTTTTCTGGTTGGCTGTGTATTGGGTAGCCAATAGAGAATGTAATCCTTGCAATAACTCTACTTTATGTTGTCCATTGACCACTGTATGCTGGATTTAAGCCATACATTTTGGTCATGCCTCCAGTGAAACTTTGTTGGAACTGTCTGACACAGTGGCTACAAGTAACTAGAAAGATGATCTCTCTCAATCCATTTCTTGTTGATAAGTGACCCGTCCGAGGTACAGCAGGGAAAAGAGTTGAGTGCACGGCCACTAAATTTATTCTCTGTAGCAAGAGTTTACAATTCAAGTGAATGGTCTACCCCATAAAACCGCCCTTTCAGAGAGCTTAAAAAATTGATCTCAAGGTAAGCACTTTAGAATGGTGCTGCCCAGATCTCTCAACAGTAATTGCTGTCTACAAAATCTCACACCCAGTCACACAATGGTGATGGGCCTTAATAGACCCTAGTTATCTTACTATGCTCAGAAATGGCTTGAGTCATGTTGTATTATGAGCTGTTTTTTGATTGGATTGATTGTTTGTTGTAAAAGGTCTTTATGTCAGTTTTTCAAAGCTGCATCTACGTTTGTTGACAATAAAATATTGAAAAAACATATTACAGTAGCTTTTATGTGTTTGTTAACTGGCTAACTGAGCTGATTAATAACATCCAGGACAAGAAGAAATACTGATAGAAAAATCAGATGATCAATCAAGATGTTGTGAATACCTTTCAGACAGAGAAATCTCAATCAAACAAATACTGTTCAGACTTAAATCAAGAAATTATTGACAGGTTACAGACAATAATAAGACAAAATGTACAACTCAATTAATGTGACATCAGAGACAATAAGACATCTTCAATCTATAACATGCATGCAGTTATAAAAAACTTAAAATATGCTTTAATAAATATGCTTTAATAAATATGATTTTGAGCAAGGTAGATACAGGCATACATTGATCTCCAAAGCTGTGCCTGTCGGATTTATATATTACTTCAGGTTCCTTATTTCAGTAATTTAGCATAACATGTACACATTTTTAGATGCATTCAGTTGTAACACATGATATGTACACATTATATATGTATAATACCTGATAGTTATGTGCTGTGTAGAAATAAGCTACATGCATTTAAACAAGTTGATTTTACATCTCATGGGAAATGCCAAAAATGCACATTTTCATGATAATTTATTTATGTATGCATTATCATATTATAAAACTATACAAAACCTTAACTGTTGCATTTGATCCCTTTATACAACTCATCACATTTGGGGTTACTTTACACAAGACAGAGGGGAAAATACATTGGTAATAAAAGCAAGAACTGTGTGTACAACAAATGAGTTACTACTGATTCCCACAACAACTGTGTGTACAACAAATGAGTTACTACTCATTCCTGACATGCTTAACAAATTATGAAACTTAAGAATGCAGATTCACTTACATATCTTTTTCAAAGCGGTACTTTGAAACTTTATTAATGTATTAAACAGCACTTATATGAATGCAAGCTGAACACATCTTCTTCTTTTACTCCATGTACTTGTAGTAAAACTAAAACACTACAAAGATTACCTGTGATTTAATTACATGATAGGCTCTAGTTGAAAAGTATCCAAGCTTTTAATGAAAAAGCAGGAAACATTTTCTTGTGTATGTTTCACAAAGCAGACATCTACTACTAGAATTTCCAGCATTTAGTATTAGACAGTATGTGCATCCCCATGTGTAATGAAAATAAATATGAATGAAAACATTGTAGCCTTTTGTAACCCTGGCCTATCTCTGCAGCCAGTGCTAAAGGCCTTACACAGTGTATTAGCAGAAATGTTTAAACGACGGGGTTTGGGATAGTAATATAATAATATCCGATGACTTTAATCGACTCTGGTCAACACACTCCAGCAATATATTCTATCATTCTCTAGTGTTCTCCTTTGCTGCTAGATTAATCCCAAAGTGCCCATAATCATTTCCACCTTAATCATTTAAGGGGAAGCAGGAAACCTTATTGAACTAGCCATTTCCAAATGACCTTGCACTAAACAAGCCATCTGCGACATAGAGGTACAAGATCAATAGATGTGAGGTCTGCAACTTTGCAAAATAAACTGCCACATCCAAAGAAAGACATTTATTTGTTTATGTATGTATGTATGTGACATTTGTTTACTAGGATAGTTCGAATGAGCAGGGAGCTACCTCCTTTTCAGGGGAGGCCTGGGGAGAAAAGCTCCTGAAAAATTACATTTGATAAAGAGCACAGTAAACAGAGGTATACAAGTAAGCAACAAGTATACAAAATTTAAACTGAGTACAATTAAATAATAGCAGCATTGTCTAAAGAGTTATGAAAAGAACTTGGAGAAGGAGCTCTAAGGAGGAAACGAAGGATTAGTGTTGAGGTGCGAGAGAAATGTTTTAGGCTAGGTAGAGGGACGAAGAGGGGACAGGAGGAGAATCTGGACAAATAACTGAGGATAAAGTACTTGGGGAAAAAAGAAGAAAGTAAAATACACTGAACATCAACATTTTCTGAAACACCATGAAAGCATTTGTGCAGGGAGACGAGATCCTTGAGCACCACCTGGCCTGCTCTGTATATATACTAACTCCATAACTAATTTACCTAGAAGTAGGGGAAATATTTCAAGGTACTGCAACCTCAGCTTAGTGTGTAAGTATGCATTCTCCATACATGCAGTACTCCAAGGTAATGTAACCTGAACTTAGTGTGTAAGTATGCATTCTTCATACATATCATACATGCAGTACTCCAAGGTACTGCAACCTCAGCTTAGTGTGCAAGTATGCATTCTCCATACATGCAGTACTCCAAGGTACTGCAACCTCAACTTAGTGTGTAAGTATGCATTCTCCATACATGCAGTACTCCAAGGTACTGCAACCTCAGCTTAGTGTGTAAGTATGCATTCTCCATACATGCAGTACTCCAAGGTACTGCAACCTGAACTTAGTGTGTAAGTATGCATTCTCCATACATATCATACATGCAGTACTCCAAGGTACTGCAACCTCAACTTAGTGTGTAAGTATGCATTCTCCATACATGCAGTACTCCAAGGTACTGTAACCTCAGCTTAGTGTGTAAGTATGCATTCTCCATACATGCAGTACTCCAAGGTACTGCAACCTCAGCTTAGTGTGTAAGTATGCATTCTCCATACATGCAGTACTCCAAGGTACTGCAACCTCAACGTAGTGTGTATGTATACATTCTCCATACATGCAGTATTCCAAGGTACTGCAACCTCAGCTTAGTGTGTAAGTATGCATTCTCCATACATGCAGTACTCCAAGGTATTGCAACCTCAGCTTAGTGTGTAAGTATGCATTCTCCATACATGCAGTCAATCTCTTGATATGCTCAGGATTTTAACAAGGATCCACAACATACCCATAGATCATTTTATGAAAATCCTATGGCCTTTTCAGGCTGAATCCTTTGAAGTATTCCTTACTGAGCTTTATTCTTAATTTGTTCATATTTTACTGCTGACCCTTCGTCAATTCCCAAATATTTATACAGTCCCTCCTGCTCAAGTTCCTTTATATCATACTGCTGTCCCAAGTTTCTATTACCTTGGTGCTGCAGCTTTCCCTTTCTAAATGTTGCTTTTAAACATCTATTAAGACTGAATGTCATTCATATAACATATGAGAAAGTTTTAACCATTTGCAGTTGTGCTTTGAGTTCCTCATCTGATGAACTATATAGTTTTATTTCATCAACAAAAAGCTGATGAGAAGTCAGTAAGCTAGGTTGTTTTCTGCGAGCTAGTTTATAACCAAGACCTAATCTGTTCAGTAAACATCTTAATGGATTAAGTGTAAGACAAAAGAGCAGCGGTGACAAAGAGTCACTCTGGATTATCTCCCTTTGTACTTTTTCCCTGGGGTAATAATTTGCCCTTAGTCATGGCTCAGTTGCAAAGTGGTTTGTCACTATTTCATAGTCACTGCAATGTAATTGGCCGATACAAGGTGTATTCTTTACATCAGTAAGTATTCCATTAGCTGCGAAAGTGGGATGTTGCCAAATGCTTTTTTATAATCTGCCCATGACATAGCTAAGAGCATTTTCCTTTTTACAACTCTGTAGTACGGCCTTGCTTAACAATAAATATACCTTCATTCCATACAACTTTCTTTTATTACCTTTCTGTTCCATTGTTGCAAGTGAATGTTTTCTTTTTTCAAAGTATCTATAAATTCTGTCTGCATCAGTTGCAGTACATAATTTGTATATCATCAGATGGCAAGTTATTGCTCTATAGTTTTTAGGATGGATCACTAGCAGGTTCACTCTTAAGGAGGAATATCAGTTTTCTTAGTTAAGGCTAAAACTAATAGTGAAAACTTCTTTAACATCTAGGAATAAAGTCCAGTGCAGCTATAAATCAGTTTGCTCTTCCTATTCTAATTTACAGTTTTGGGATGATTGACTGGCCTAAAAAAAGAACTGGATTAATGGGATAAAAAATATAAGAGAAATGCTTCATGCTTGGTATATAGAAATCAGTGTATACCACGATTATATGGCCCTCCTTGAAACTGACTACATGTGTAGTCAAAGTAAAGTCAAAGTCAATGTTATTGTCATTTAGACTTCACAAGGATAACCTAAATGAAATTGTGTGCATCAGGCTCAATACTGAGATGACAATTATACACACACAAATTACATATAGTACATGCAACATGCCTTTACACATATACAAATTACATATAGCACATGCATTTACCTACATACAAATTACATATAGCACATAAAAACTGCGGTGGTGGTGCTGCGGTAGCGTTGTCGCCTCACAGTAAGACGTTATCCTGTTCGATTCTCAGCTAAAGCGTCTTCTGTGTGGAGACATGCGTGAATGGGCGTACCTTCATTGAAGGTTGTGCGTCAGAGCTGGCAACTCAGTATGTAAAAATCTACTGCCAATCATTAGCGGACCGGGTTCTGCTGTAGTTACCCCTAACCGGGAAATGCCGAAAGTCACAACAACATAAAACATGCATTTACACACATACAAATTACATATAGCACATGCAACATGCATTTACACACATACAAATTACATACAACACATGCAATATACATAACATATATACAAATTACATACAGCACATGCAACATACATAGCATTAACTTTTAGTTACACTGTTATTTCACTACATACTACTATAAATTATTATGGCTACAGTTTTTAGCAGCTGGGTGATTGATTATTGCACATTTATTTATTTATTGCATACTTAATTTCTGATATGTTAGAATAACTAGCAGATAAATACTTCACTTGATTGACATTGTGAACAGATAACTATGAGTGAGGATCTCAGAACTTCTATTGCACCATAATGGTTTGACCAACACAAGACCTTGTCAATGACCAACATTCCTGAGATTCCTTCCAGGGTTCAAGAACCAAATCACTTGTGGGAAGAAATTGTTCCTGAACCTGGTTGTTTTACAGCATACACTGCAGTATCGTCTGCCACACAACAGGATTACAAACAGACCAAAGGCAGGGTGTGTAGAATCACTAGCTATTTTTGTGCCCCTGTTGTAGCAGTGTGTTATACAGACCATGTATTGCTGGGAAGATGGAGCGTGTTATTCTCTCAGCAAACTTCTTCACCCACAGTAGGACTTTTTGATCTGAAACTGAACAGTCCCTGTAACACACTATGGAATTGCTTGTTACGATGCTTTCTATGGCACCCCTGTAGAGGGTGATAAGGATGGAACCTGGTACTTTAGCTTTCCTTAACCTCTGCAGAAAATGCAGGCATTGCTGGTCGTTTTTGACTATGTGACTGGTGTTTAGTGACCAGGATGCGTCCTCTGCAATGCGACTCCCAGGAATTTTGCGCTCCTTACTATTTCCACCCACTCTCCATTAATCATGAGTGTAGAATGAGCTGGATGGGGTCTCCTGAATTCTGTTATCATCTCCTTGGTTTTGGTGACGTTGAGCTCAAGGTTGTACCTAGCACACCAATCAGTAGATTCACTTCTTCCCTGTATGCTCCTTCATCTTCATCACTGGTGAGGCCCACGACTGTGGTGTCATCTGCAAATCTGATGATGTGATTGGTATTAAATCTGGCTATACAGTCGTGAGTTACTATGGTAAATAACAGTGGACTCAACACATCCCTGGGGTACTCCTGTGTTAATTGTGATCATTCTTACCCACACATACGTTTTGTGGTCTTTCGATCTGAGAGTCCAGTATCCAGTTGCACATGCGGTTACTGATGCCTAGATGGACACGTTTCTTGATTAGCGGATATGGGGTAACTTGTTGAATGCTGAACTAAAGTCGATAAACAGCATCCTAACATAACTGTCCTTATTCTTCAGATGTGCCATTGCAAGATGTAGTGCAACTAAGATGGCACCCACCTTGGAGCGATTGCCATTCTATGTAAACTGTAGTGCAGTCATGGGAATGCATATACATCTTCTGACCCCATCAGATCAAATGATAATGAGAGCTTTAAAACATGAGGGGAAGTCGGCTAAGATGACATCTTTGCTTAGCTTAGCAAAAACATTTCAAAATAAACCAGGAACAGAAAAAAAGTCAGATAATAAATGAATGTGCCAAAAAATATATAAATAAAAGAAAGAATATAATGAAAAGGATTAGATGAGAAGGACAGAATTTTGGAAAGTCCACAAATATAGCGGCAAATATAGAGATCGTTTTGGAACAAACTCATGTTGACCAAGATTTGACATAGGAGTGGTTAAGGAGAGGTGAATTGAAATTAAAACATGAAAGATTAATAATAGTGACCCAGGATAGTGGACTACATACATGTTGGTGTAGAAATTCCATACAAAATGTGAGAGAAACAGACAAATATAGGTTCTGTAAAAAAAAAAAGTACTGCAAAGAGTGCACATCTTGTTGCAAAAGGTGCAATATACTTACGGCAGAGGACATGCAAATGAAAGGCAGAACAATGTGGCAAGACTGTTGCACTGGGTATTGTGTAATCATTAAAATACAGAAATAGCTGAGAAGGATTCAAAACATGACCCATAAAGCACTATAGAAAAGAAGAGCTTCATATTACATGGGATCACCCATTACATATTACATGGGATCACCCATTACATATTACATGGGATCACCCATTACATATTACATGGGATCACCCATTACATATTACATGGGATCAGCCATTACATATTACAAAGGATCACCCATTACATATTACATGGGATCACCCATTACCAGCAATTCAAAAAACAGATGCAGGAGTTCATGAAAAGAGACAAAAGTAGCACTGATCATAAAAATTGCTACACCCAGGGATTACAGTGTCTTCCGTACACAGAGACAAAAAAAGTCATAAAATACCGGGATTTGCAGGTAGAAATGAGAGCAATGTGGAATAAAGATACCTAGACAGTTGCAATAGTAGCATGAACAACATGACTAATAAAAAAGAATTTAAAATCGTACTTAAATAGGCTTTTAATACATAGGAACGCATAGAAAGTACAGACTGAGAATTCTGGGAACATTGTGGGTGCTGCAAAGAGTACGCTTGGCTAACATCAAAGATATAAACAATGTTAATTTCATGATCTCTAATTATTATACTCTGACTAAGGAATGGGGTCCACTCCTGTCATTGTATTAGAAACCCAAAACACTTGGATAAATTAAACCAGCTGAATCCTTTCCTCATATTACTAGGAATAATAAATAAAACCTCCACTCTGTGGATAAACCCTGAAGTGAAAAGGGCCATTCTTCATACTTGGAATAGAAGGGAAAATATGCTTTGCTGAACCCTGCCTTAAAATTAAATACACTAGCCAAGGCTACTTTAATATTAATTTTGGATTTTGGCACAGTGTTAATAACTTACTATAAAGAAGTAAGGTGCCATTCCAGGCTAAGACAGACAACAAACCTGCATATCAGAATTTTTTGCTCAACAGTTCACAAACAGAATGTTATTCTGTCCCTCATTACCAATTAATAATATTCTGAATCTTGAACATCCTTAACAATTATATCCCTCCTGTTCATTCTGAAAAGTAACTAATCAAGAAGTAAATAACTGATAAAAGAAACATCAAGTTGTGAATCTATAGGCTCAGATGGTTTCATCCTTAATTCCTATAAAACTTGGGATACTTATGCAGTAAAGTTCTTCAGCACATTATTGGCCATCTGTGACCTTTTACAGACATCCATAATAACATCTGTATCCAAGCTGGGCACTTCCACCCAATACCATCTGTGACCTTTTACAGACATCCATAATAACATCTGTATCCAAGATGGGAACTTCCACCCAATACCATCTGTGACCTTTTACAGGCAACCATAATAATATCTGTATCAAAGCTGGGCACTTCCACCCAATACGATCTGTGACCTTTTACCGACATCCATAATAATATCTGTATCAAAGCTGGGCATTTCCACCCAATACCATCTGTGACGATTTACAGACATCCATAATAAAATCTGTATCCAAGCTGGGCACTTCCACCCAATACCATCTGTGACCTTTTACAGACAACCATGATAACATCTCTATCCAAGCTGGGCACTTCCACCCAATACCATCTGTGACCTTTTAAACACATCCATAATAATATCTGTATCAAAGCTGGGCACTTCCACCCAATACCATCTGTGACCTTTTACAGACATCCATAATAATATCTGTATCCAAGCTGGGCACTTTCACCCAATACCATCTGTGACCTTTTAAACTCATCCATAATAATATCTGTATCCAAGCTGGGCACATCCACCAAATAGCATCTGTGACCTTTTACAGACAACCATAATAATATCTGTATCAAAGCTGGGCACTTCCACCAAATACCATCTGTGACCTTTTAAACACATCCATAATAATATCTGTATCCAAGCTGGGCATGTCCACCCAATACCATCTGTGACCTTTTACAGATATCCATAATAATATCTGTATCCAAGCTGGGCACGTCCACCCAGTACCATCTGTGACCTTTTACAGACATCCATAATAATATCTGTATCAAAGCTGGGCACTTCCACCCAATACCATCTGTGACCTTTTACGGACATCCATAATAATATCTGTATTCAAGCTGGGAACTTCCACCCAATACCATCTGTGACCTTTTACAGACATCCATAATAACATCTGTATCCAAGCTGGGCACTTCCACCCAATACCATCTGTGACCTTTTACGGACATCCATAATAATATCTGTATTCAAGCTGGGAACTTCCACCCAATACCATCTGTGACCTTTTACAGACATCCATAATAACATCTGTATCCAAGCTGGGCACTTCCACCCAATACCATCTGTGACCTTTTACAGACATCCATAATAACATCTGTATCCAAGCTGGGCACTTCCACCCAATACCATCTGTGACCTTTTACAGACATCCATAATAATATCTGTATCAAAGCTGGGCACTTCCACCCAGTACCATCTGTGACCTTTTACAGACAACCATAATAATATCTCTATCCAAGCTGGGTACTTCCACCCAATACTATCTGTGACCTTTTAAACACATCCATAATAATATCTGTATCAAAGCTGGGCACTTCCACCAAATACCATCTGTGACCTTTTACAGACATCCATAATAATATCTGTATCCAAGCTGGGCACTTTCACCTAATACCATCTGTGACCTTGTAAACACATCCATAATAATATCTGTATCCAAGCTGGGCACGTCCACCCAATAGCTTCCGTGACCTTTTATAGACAACCATAATAATATCTGTATCAAAGCTGGGCACTTCCACCAAATACCATCTGTGACCTTTTAAACACATCCATAATCATATCTGTATCCAAGCTGGGCATGTCCACCCAATACCATCTGTGACCTTTTACAGATATCCATAATAATATCTGTATCCAAGCTGGGCACTTCCACCCAATACCATCTGTGTCCTTTTACAGACATCCATAATAATATCTGTATCCAAGCTGGGAACTTCCACCCAATACCATCTGTGTCCTTTTACAGACAACCATAATAATATCTGTATCCAAGCTGGGCACTTCCACCAAATACCATCTGTGACCTTTTACAGACATCCATAATAATATCTGCATCCAAGCTGGGCACTTCCACCCAATACCATCTGTGACCTTTTACGGACATCCATAATAATATCTGTATTCAAGCTGGGAACTTCCACCCAATACCGTCTGTGACCTTTTACAGACATCCATAATAACATCTGTATCCAAGCTGGGCACTTCCACCCAATACCATCTGTGACCTTTTACAGACATCCATAATAACATCTGTATCCAAGATGGGCACTTCCACCCAATACCATCTGTGACCTTTTACAGACAACCATAATAATATCTGTATGAAAGCTGGGCACTTCCACCCAATGCCATCTGTGACCTTTTACAGACATCCATAATAAGATCTCATTCCAAGCTGGGCACTTCCACCCAATACCATCTGTGACCTTTTGCAGACATCCATAATAATATCTGTATCCAAGCTGGGCACTTCCACCTAATACCATCTGTGACCTTTTACAGACATCCATAATAATATCTGTATCAAAGCTGGGCACTTCCACCCAATACCATCTGTGCCATTTTACAGACATCCATAATAATATCTGTATCAAAGCTGGGCACTTCCACCAAATACCATCTGTGACCTTTTACAGACAACCATAATAATATCTGTATCCAAGCTGGCACTTCCACCAAATACCATCTGTGACCTTTTACAGACATCCATAATAACATCTGTATCAAAGCTGGGCACTTCCACCAAATACCATCTGTGACCTTTTGCAGACATCATAATAATATCTGTATCCAAGCTGGGCACTTCCACCCAATACCATCTGTGACCTTTTAAACACATCCATAATAATATCTGCATCCAAGCTGGGAACTTCCACCCAATACCATCTGTGACATTTTACAGACATCCATAATAATATCTGTATCCAAGCTGGGCACTTCCACCAAATACCATCTGTGACCTTTTAAACACATCCATAATAATATTTGCATCCAAGCTGGGCACTTCCACCCAATACCATCTCTGACATTTTACAGACATCCATAATAATATCTGTATCCAAGCTGGGCACTTCCACCCAATACCATCTGTGACCTTTTACAGACATCCATAATAATATCTGTATCAAAGCTGGGCACTTCCACCCAATACCATCTGTGACATTTTACAGACATCCATAATAATATCTGTATCAAAGCTGGGCACTTCCACCAAATACCATCTGTGACCTTTTACAGACAACCATAATAATATCTGTATCCAAGCTGGGCACTTCCACCAAATACCATCTGTGACCTTTTACAGACATCCATAATAACATCTGTATCAAAGCTGGGCACTTCCACCAAATACCATCTGTGACATTTTACAGACATCCATAATAATATCTGTATCCAAGCTGGGCACTTCCACCAAATACCATCTGTGACCTTTTAAACACATCCATAATAATATCTGCATCCAAGCTGGGCACTTCCACCCAATACCATCTGTGACATTTTACAGACATCCATAATAATATCTGTATCCAAGCTGGGCACTTCCACCCAATACCATCTGTGACCTTTTAAACACATCCATAATAATATCTGCATCCTAGCTGGGCACTTCCACCCAATACCCTCTGTGACATTTTATAGACATCCATAATAATATCTGTATCCAAGCTGGGCACTTTCACCCAATAGCATCTGTGACCTTTTACAGACATCCATAATAATATCTGTATCCAAGCTGGGCACTTTCACCCAATAGCATCTGTGACCTTTTACAGACATCTATAATAATATCTGTATCCAAGCTGGGGACTTCCACCCAATACAGTCTGTGACCTTTTACAGACATCCATAATAATATCTGTATCCAAGCTGGGCACTTCCACCCAATACCATCTGTGACCTTTTACAGACATCCATAATATTATCTGTATCCAAGCTGGGCACTTCCACTGAATACCATCTGTGACCTTTTACAGACATCCATAATAATATCTGTATCCAAGCTGGGGACTTCCACCCAATACCATCGCTGACCTTTTACTGACATCCATAATAATATCTGCATCCAAGCTGGGCACTTCCACCCAATACCATCTGTGACATTTTGCAGACATCCATAATAATATCTGTATCCAAGCTGGGCACTTCCACCCAATACCGTCTGTGACCTTTTACAGACATCCATAATAATATCTGTATCCAAGCTGGGCACTTCCACCCAATACCATCTGTGACCTTTTACAGACAACCATAATAATATCTGTATCAAAGCTGGGCACTTCCACCCAATATCATCTGTGACCTTTCTCTAAAGATACCAAGCAAATGATGCATTTAAGAAATAAACAATGGACAAAATGGAGAACTACTAAAAACCCAACTGACCACCAAAACTTCAAATACCTTAGAAACACTACAAAAAAACTTACCTATCTTGACAAAAAAAAATATTATCTTCAACACCAACAAAATCAAAATCATAATCCCAAAAAATTCTGGTCAGGAATCAATAAACTCCTCCATCCAGGCAATACCAAAACACCTACTCCAGCTAGCTTAGTGCAAACTCCACCCAACTTAATAGCCTGTACATTCAACACCTTCTTCTCTGAAACAGTCACCTCTCTAGCAAAGTCCATGATTCCCCACACTTCCCTCAAAATGACCTCTCCTCAAAATAACACCCCCACTCTAAAATTTAATACAGTCTCCACAACCTATATACACAAATTACTCTCAAAACTAAAACCTTGCACTCCTTCAGCCGACCTACTACCAGCTGAATATCTGCAGCTTGCAGCAGCTGAAGTAGCATACCCAGTCTCCATCTTAATTAATAGAACAATAACTGAAGCCACTATTCCTTCCCTATGGAAAATCTCCCATATCATTCCTCTGCATAAAGGAGGAAACACTAATGAACTTTCCAACTTCCGTCCTATAGCCTTATTATCACCTCTATCTAAACTTATGGAACGTTGTATTCACCAACAATTTCTACATCATCTTTTACATAATAACCTACTTTCTGACTCCCAACATGGTTTTAGACCTTTCCATAGCACCTCCACTGCTCTTCTCTCCTTTTCAGACACTATCAACAAAAATCGCAATAACAATCTCTTCTCCTCTGCTTTATTTCTTGACCTCTCTAAAGCCTTTGATATGGTGAACCATCACCTCCTGCTAGACACTTTGAAATGTCTCTCTCTCGAACCTTTGGCATTGCACTGGTTTGACTCCTACTTGAAAGATAGACAACAAGCAGTCCTCTGGGACAGCCATCTTTCCTCTCTACTTCCAGTCACTATCGGTGTCCATCAAGGATCCATCTTAGGACCCCTTCTCTTCTCCATATTTATTAATAACCTGTCTACCTCTCTTCCCACCTCCACATGTATTCAATACGCAGACGATTCAACTCTTATCTGTTCAGCTGCTTCCCCAGCCGAACTTCACTCTTCTACCCAACAAGTCTTTACAGCAGTAGAAAAATGGTTCCAAGATATCTGTCTCCTCCTTAATCCTAAAAAAACGAAACTATTACTTTTCTCTCCTACCCTTAAATCCCCCCTCTCTCCTTTTCAATTATGTCTGACAATGGCACCATCATTACACCTGACTGTTCCACTAAACTACTAGGCGTCACAATAGATAATCAACTAAACTTTGATTACCACATTGACCTTACCATCAAAGCTGTTAATAAAAAGATTGGTGCTCTTTATAGACATAAGCCCTTTCTAACAGAATCTACAAGGGTGTCTCTAGCCCAAACCCATCTCATCTCCACACTATTGTATGCCTCCCCTTCCTTTATAAACCTTTCAAAATCTAACCTTCAGAAACTTGCCACAGCCTATCATAGCATTGCCAGGTTTGCCACAGGCTCCCCATTTCACACCCATCATTGTGTTAACCTCAAAAAGCTTGACTGGCTCGAACTCCAAAATCTTATTCTCCTACATCAATTAGTCATCACCTATAAAATCCTCAACTACCCTTCTAATACACCCACACTAAATAACCTGATTGTCCCTTACAGGAATCTTACTTCCCTTCGTTCAGCCAACAAACTACTTGTTGCCACTCTCAAATCACACAACAAAGCTGGTGACTCCTTGTTTACAAACGCCATTGGCTCATACTGGAATAAACTTCCCATAGAACTGACCTCTCTAGGCTCTTCCCAACTTTTCAGGAAACAACTGAGGAACTATTTTATGTCTCACTGGCTATGCCCCTGCTCAAACCCTGACTGACCTGAACATCCAACCCACTTCTCATTTCTCTCCATTTACCTCTATGCTTGTCCCTATCACTAATGCTTCCACTCTTCTGCAACTATCTACTATTCACTTGGATACTACTTTACCTCTGCAACCTGTTATCCCCCCAAATTTACAGGTTGCTCCCAGCTATGCTAATCTGCCTCTTAATATATTGCCCTGGCACAAAACCATTATAACAATTGTTATTACTGCAAATACCTAAAGACTCTTATGTAATTTACCACTTTCTTTCTTTTATGGCTGTACTATTCCTACTACAGCGAAGAATTTGCAATTATAAATCATCTCTCTATGTTATAACTATAGCTTTATTAAGTTTGCTAATTATAGTTTCATTTAAGTTTGCTAATTATAGCTATTGTCATTTTGCTTTAGTATCATTACTATACTTCATTAGACTAATTTTCTTATCATGCTTATAATTTTGTATCCCGGTGTACTATTTTTATGTTACCTTCTAGTATATAGTGGAGCTTTTCTCTTCGGGCCTCTGCTGAAAATGGACATGTATCCAGCCAGACTAGCCCGGTCAACAAATGTAAAAATAAAATAAAAATAAATAAATAAAAATTTTACAGACAACCATAATAATATCTGTATCAAAGCTGGGCACTTCCACCCAATGCCATCTGTGACCTTTTACAGACATCCATAATAAGATCTCATTCCAAGCTGGGCACTTCCACCCAATACCATCTGTGACCTTTTACAGACAACCATAATAATATCTGCATCAAAACTGGGCACTTAAACCCAATACCATCTGTGACCTTTTAAACACATCCATAATAATATCTGCATCCAAGCTGGGCACTTCCACTCAATACCATCTGTGACATTTTCAGACAACCATAATAATATCTGTATCCAAGCTGGGCACTTCCACCCAATACCATCTGTGACCTTTTACAGACAACCATAATAATATCTGTATCAAAGCTGGGCACTTCCACCTAATACCATCTGTGACCTTTTGCAGACATCCATAATAATATCTGTATCCAAGCTGGGCACTTCCACCCAATACCATCTGTGACCTTTTAAACACATCCATAATAATATCTGCATCCAAGCTGGGCACTTTCACCCAATACCATCTGTGATATTTTACAGACATCCATTATAATATCTGTATCCAAGCTGGGCACTTCCACCAAATACCATCTGTGACCTTTTAAGCACATCCATAATAATATCTGCATCCAAGCTGGGCACTTCCACCCAATACCATCTGTGACATTTTACAGACATCCATAATAATATCTGTATCCAAGCTGGGCACTTCCACCCAATACCATCTGTGACCTTTTAAACATATCCATAATAATATCTGCATCCAAGCTGGGCACTTACACCCAATACCATCTGTGACATTTTACAGACATCCATAATAATATCTGTATACAAGCTGGGCACTTTCACCGAATAGCATTTGTGACCTTTTACAGACATCCATAATAATATCTGTATCCAAGCTGGGCACTTTCACCCAATAGCATCTGTGACCTTTTACCGACATCCATAATAACATCTGTATCCAAGCTGGGGACTTCCACCCAATACGGTCTGTGACCTTTTACACACATCCATAATAATATCTGTATCCAAGCTGGTTACTTCCACCCAGTAGCATCTGTGACCTTTTACCGACATCCATAATAACATCTGTATCCAAGCTGGGGACTTCCACCCAATACCGTCTGTGACCTTTTACAGACATCCATAATATCTGTATCCAAGCTGGGCACTTCCACCCAATACCATCTATGAAATTTTACAGACATCCATAATAATATATATATCCAAGCTGGGCACTTTCACCCAATACCATCTGTGACCTTTTACAGACATCCATAATAATATCTGTATCCAAGCTGGGCACTTCCACTGAATACCATCTGTGACCTTTTACAGACATCCATAATAATATCTGTATCCAAGCTGGGGACTTCCACCCAATACCATCGCTGACCTTTTACTGACATCCATAATAATATCTCTATCCAAGCTGGGCACTTCCACCCAATACCATCTGTGACCTTTTACAGACATCCATAAAAACATCTGTATCCAAGCTGGGTACTTCCACCCAATACTTTCTGTGACCTTTTACAGGCATCCATTAAAATATCTGTGTCCAAGCTGGGCACTTTCACCAAATACCATCTGTGACCTTTTAAACACATCCATAATAATATCTGTATCCAAGCTGGGCAATTCAACCCAATATCATCTGTGACCTTTAACAGACATCCATATTAATATCTCTATCCAAGCTGGGGACATCCACCCAATACCATCTGTGACCTTTTACTGACATCCATAATAATATCTATATCCAAGCTGGGCACTTCCACCCAATACCACCTGTAACCTTTTAAACACATCCATAATAATATCTGCATCCAAGCTGGGCACTTTCACCCAATACCATCTGTGATATTTTACAGACATCCATTATAATATCTGTATCCAAGCTGGGCACTTCCACCAAATACCATCTGTGACCTTTTAAGCACATCCATAATAATATCTGCATCCAAGCTGGGCACTTCCACCCAATACCATCTGTGACATTTTACAGACATCCATAATAATATCTGTATCCAAGCTGGGCACTTCCACCCAATACCATCTGTGACCTTTTAAACATATCCATAATAATATCTGCATCCAAGCTGGGCACTTCCACCCAATACCATCTGTGACATTTTACAGACATCCATAATAATATCTGTATACAAGCTGGGCACTTTCACCGAATAGCATCTGTGACCTTTTACAGACATCCATAATAATATCTGTATCCAAGCTGGGCACTTTCACCCAATAGCATCTGTGACCTTTTATCGACATCCATAATAACATCTGTATCCAAGCTGGGGACTTCCACCCAATACGGTCTGTGACCTTTTACACACATCTATAATAATATCTGTATCCAAGCTGGTTACTTCCACCCAGTAGCATCTGTGACCTTTTACCGACATCCATAATAACATCTGTATCCAAGCTGGGGACTTCCACCCAATACCGTCTGTGACCTTTTACAGACATCCATAATATCTGTATCCAAGCTGGGCACTTCCACCCAATACCATCTATGAAATTTTACAGACATCCATAATAATATATATATCCAAGCTGGGCACTTTCACCCAATACCATCTGTGACCTTTTACAGACATCCATAATAATATCTGTATCCAAGCTGGGCACTTCCACTGAATACCATCTGTGACCTTTTACAGACATCCATAATAATATCTGTATCCAAGCTGGGGACTTCCACCCAATACCATCGCTGACCTTTTACTGACATCCATAATAATATCTCTATCCAAGCTGGGCACTTCCACCCAATACCATCTGTGACCTTTTACAGACATCCATAAAAACATCTGTATCCAAGCTGGGTACTTCCACCCAATACTTTCTGTGACCTTTTACAGGCATCCATTAAAATATCTGTGTCCAAGCTGGGCACTTTCACCAAATACCATCTGTGACCTTTTAAACACATCCATAATAATATCTGTATCCAAGCTGGGCAATTCAACCCAATATCATCTGTGACCTTTAACAGACATCCATAATAATATCTCTATCCAAGCTGGGTACATCCACCCAATACCATCTGTGACCTTTTACAGACATCCATAATAATATCTGTATCCAAGCTGGGCACTTCCACCCAATACCATCTGTGACCTTTTACAGACATCCATAATAACATCTGTATCCAAGGTCGGCACTTTTACCCAATACTATTAATGACCCTTTACAGACATCCATAATAATATCTGTATCCAAGCTGCGGACTTCCACTCAATACCATCTGTGACCTTTTACAGACATCCGTAATAACATCTGTATCCAAGGTTGGCACTTCCACCCAATACTATTAGTGACCTTTTACACACATCCATAATAATATCTGTATCCAAGCTGGGGACTTCCACCCAATACAATCTGTGACCTTTTACAGACATCCATAATAATATCTGTATCCAAGCTTGGCACTTCCCCCCAATACCACCTGTGACCTTTTACAGACATCCATAATAATATCTGTGTCCATGCTGGGGATTTTCACCCAATACCATCTGTGACCTTTTACAGACATCCATAATAACATCTGTATCCAAGCTGGGCACTTCCACCCAATACCATCTGTGACCTTTTACAGACATCCATAATCATATCTGTATCCAAGCTGGGGACATCCACCCAATACCATCTGTGATCTTTTATAGACATCCATGATATGATCTCTATCCAAGCTGGGCACTTCCACCCAATACCATCTGTGACCTTTTACAGACATCCATAATAAGATCTCATTCCAAGCTGGGCACTTCCACCCAATACCATCTGTGACCTTTTACAAACATCCATAATAATGTCTGTGTCCAAGCTGGGCACTTCCACCCAATATCATCTGTGACCTTTTACAGACATCCATAATAACATCTATATCCAAGCTGGGCACTTCCACCCAATACCATCTGTGACCTTTTACAGACATCCATAATAACATCAGTATCCAAGCTGGGCATTTCCACCCAATACCATCTGTGACCTTTTACAGACATCCATAATAACATCTGTATCCAAGCTGGGTACTTCCACCCAATACCATATGTGACCTTTTACAGACATCCATAATCATATCTGTATCCAAGCTGGGGACATCCACCCAATATCATCTGTGACCTTTTACAGCCATCCATAATAACATCTGTATCCAAGCTGGGGACATCCACCCAATACCATCTGTGACCTTTTACAGACATCCATAATAACATCTCTATCCAAGCTGGGCACTCCCAACCAATACCATCTGTGACCTTTTACAGACATCCATAATAATATCTGTATCCAAGCTGGGCACTTCCACCCAATACCATCTGTGACCTTTTACAGACATCCATAATAACATCTGTATCCAAGCTGGGCACTTCCACCCAATACCATCTGTGACCTTTTACAGACATCCATAATAACATCTGTAACCAAGCTGGGCACTTCCACCCAATACCTTTGATCGTCAGACACCAACTTCTTTACTTTTTTCATCCTCAGCAGGTCATTATAATGCTTCACAAAATAATTTTTCTGCTGAGGATAAATTGCTGAAAACAGTCTCTTTGAACAATGAGGGCCCCATGAATCTTCAGCAGTCCAAATCTCATTTTAAGAACCATCTTCATGAATCCTTCAACTACACCTCCCAGGATGTTTCCTACAGCATAATTCATTTGTGAGCTCCAGCTGTCTAGTTACAGCATATCTCTGTTTATTAACTTCAGTGCTTAGCAACATTTTGTTGTCAGGTATTACAGCTTTGTATTATATCTACACATATGATACACAGCTCCACATTTTTGACTTTTGTTACACATCTTATACAATAGAAATGTAAAAATAGAAATACAAAAGAAATGCTGTGTTCATTTAAAAACAGAAAACACAATAATGCTGGAACACATATGTGATGCATTACTTTTATTGAACCAACACAGCATTGCAAAACCTATGTTTGTCCAAGAAAACGTATTACCAGTGTGTTTCTGTGTCTTTCTGTTTTATTTCTGTAATGGATTGTGCTCACTGTTCCCTTCATCCAGAAGTGTTAGAAGTGCATAACTGTTATTCCAAAACTGAATGTACTAACTCTTAAAGTGCTGGAAAATTAGCTGTTCCTGCTGTCTCCATCGGTGTACTCTCAGAGGTAATATATTTGGTTTTCAGGGGTGTTGGGAGCACAACACCCTCTCAGACACAGCTTAGAGTAAACATTTGCAATGCTTTGTTACTTGTAGTATATTTCGAGCTATTTTAATGTTATATGTTTTATTGTTTACACCAGATATGATAAATGCAACTGCAACAAAATTCAAACAAGTGACAGATGACCATATCAAATACTTACCATAATTCTAGTCTTTCAAACTGTCCTTCAAATGTATACATTTCTACACTACTAAACCATTCCCATGTTTGCATTTTGCACTATGACATTTTAATTTTGCCATTTTATATCTTATAGTTCCTGTTATTCAGTTTACAACAACCCTGCTTTCACCTTTAGGAAACCTTCAAATTATCATATAATTTGCTCCACAGTTGCATTCTTGAGTTAAATTATACAACATCGCAGTTTAAACCCTTTATATCCATCTCCCCATGTAAATGATGAGCCCCAAACCATTCTTGTGTCGGTATTCCAGGCTGATTTTTTATGCTACTCACTGTATTTCTGTTTATTTTGCATCTTACTAATCTTCTGTTTTGCACTTATCTTAGCTAGGTCTCTGCTATGAAGTCTACTGTCCCCACCAAGTGTCCTCATTCATCATCATAGGTTCATAGGTTCATAGGTTCATACTAGGCTATCTGCCCAAGGGCATTTATAAGCCTAGCCCATAGATATGTGGCTTTTGCCACCCCTTTAGTTTGAATAAAACTATGCCTATTATTTTGCTGTGCTTCTGTCAAGCAGTGACACTGAAGTAATCCCTGGGGTATATCTGCGATCTCCCATCCATTGGTCAAGATTCCTCTTGAACAAGGCCAGCGAAGTGCTCTGCCTCACATTTACCGGGATTTTGTTCCACAGCATAGGGAGTCTCTGGGTGATTAATCTGTCCCTCCAGCACGTCCTATTAATAACCGTGTCAAGGTTTAAGTCTCCGCCTTGTGGTTCTGAGGGATCTAGATTTTTTGAGGTGAAGCATATTCATCAATTCTGGGTTTGACATGGCCTTATATGTCAGGCACAGGTCACCTCTGAGCAAGCGGTATGAGACTGAATAGAGCTGGAGTTCTTTCAGTCGGGCAGCATAAGACATATTTTGAGACCCTTTATCCTCTTGGTGAGGAACTTTGGGGCCTTTCCAGCTGCTGCAGGTGTCGGGTCAGATACATTCGAATGGGGCATTGTACTCAATCATAGGTCTAATGAGTGATGAGTACAGGGGGACGATGACCTCCCTTGATCTAGATGTGAATCCCTTCATGATCAGGTGGGCAATGTAGAAGGTTTTCCTGACTACTTTAGCAACATGAGTGTCAAACGAGAGGCTAGTGTCAACCTGGGTCCCCAGGTCCCTGATGTCTTTTTCTGTGCTCAGTGGATTGCCACCTATATGGTAGCTAGGGGTAACCTTGTTTTTCCCGAAGGGTATGACTATGCATTTCTTGGCGTTTAACTTTAGACCATGGCTCTGGCACCAGTTATCCGTTTCTGTGAGGCCCTTCTGAAGGATATCTGTGTCAGAAGTGTTTTCAACTATGGCGCCCAGTTTGCAGTCATCTGCAAACTTTGTCAGCCATAACCCTCCTGTGTTTGCTTGTACTTCAGAAAAGTAGATGCCGAACAAGAGTGGACCCAGGACTGAGCCCTGTGGGACACCACTTGTGACAGGCTTTGAGTCTGACATGGCTCCAGCAACTCTGACCCTGTGGGTTCTGTCACTTAGCCAGTTTGCAACCCATCTTGTGATGTATGGGTTTACATTCAAGCTGATGAGTTTTTCGATAATACCTGAGTGGGATATTGTGTCGAAGGCCTTTGCTAGGTTGAGGTAGGCTGTATGGACTGCCTTTCCCTCATCAATGGCCTTGGTGACCGTTTCGAAAAAGTCAACCAAGTTTAAAAGGCATGATCTGCCTTTGACAAAGCCAAACTGGGTTGGATCCAAAGTCTGCAAGTTCCCTATGTCTTTATTTATGAGTTCCATTATGATCCTCTCCATGGCTTTGCAGATAAGGCTTGTCAAGCTAATGGGACGGTAATTTCCAGGGTCGGTGGAGGCACTGCCCTTGTGAAGTGGGACCACAGTCGCCGTGCGCCACTCCTTGGGTAATGATCCTGAGGTGATGCTAAGATTAAACAGCTGTCCTAACTGCGGGTTTAATTCCTCATTGAGTTCATGGAGCACACAGCCGGGACACCATCCGTCCCATGGATGCTGTGTTTTTGCCTTGGAGAGCAGTTCTCACCTGGGCTTGGAGATGTTTGGGGGCTACAATCCTCTGGTATAGATATCTCTCCTTTGGGGAGGGGAGAAGTTTGCACTGAACCTGTCAGCCAGTATGTTGGCAATGTGTGTAGGTTCAGTAATCTTTACATCATTTTGGACTAATTCTGAGCATATCTGGGAGTTTCCTCCTAGGTTTCTAACATAGCTAAAGAAGGCCTTATGATTGTCTTTTGTGTCCTTGGCGATTTTTCTCTCAAAGTTAGCCTTGGATGATTTTATGAGAGCTCTTAGTTTTTTACTTATAATGATCAAAGGTGTCTTACCTTTCAAGGATTTTGCTCTATCTTGTAGTAGCTTCCTCCTTTTGTTGTAGAGCTTGTTTAGGCTGGGGTCCACCAGACTGGACGCTTGCCTTTAGTACAAAGAGTCTTAGTTTTGTTTGGGATTGCCTGATCCATGCAGTCCCGTAGGTGCTGGTAGAAGGCATTTGTAAGTGATTCAGCGGTTTGAGTAATGTTTACCACTGGCTCATCTGCCTGTTCTGCAGCCTATACTGTTCCCTCATTCCCAGGGGTATTATCTCCGTAGAAGTTTCACTTTCTCCCAGCACTTTTCCTTTTCTGTACTCTGTCACTGTCTTGACATGTATTCTACAATTTACTCAGCAAAAGCCTTTCCTTTGAGATGTATTATTCTGTTTATCCCCCTCTTAGTTCTTTGGATTAAACCTTCTGCTCCTCTTTATTTCTGTTTCAGCTACTTCCATTATGGTTTCTTCTTCACCCTGCCATCTCCACTATCATCTGCAATGTATGTTTGACTTACATTCATCACTATTTTGATAACATATGAGTTCTATTCTTCCTACGGATGCCCTCCCATTTTAATTACCCCATCTAATCCCTGCTTAATCCAGTTACATTCCCAAAACATTTAAATTACTGCTGCAGTCACTTCATATCCATGACTCATTTGTGCCAGTATTTTTCTTCTGCAGTCTTTCCTGGTATAATACCATTTATGTGATATTCTAATCTCTTGATCTTAAACTTTCTTAATTTCCTGAGCTGTAATCACCTTGACAAGTTATTGGTAAAGCAGAACCACCATTATTTATTTTCTTCTGAAATCTGTTTCAGAATAATGTCATTGGTATAGCCCTGTAATGCTTTGCCTGCTACCTTGTTGTATAAACACAAAGACTAATCTCTGAGATTAATTTATCTGCCTGTTACTGTCAGCTGTGGTGCAACAAAGGGATCCATACTCAGTGCAGTGAACACCAGGGATAAGTGCAGGGATCCATACTCAGTCCATCACCGATCACTAGGGATAACTACAGAGATCCATAGTAAGTGCATTACTGAACACCAGGGATAAGTATAGGGATCCAAACTAAGTCCATGACAGAACATTAGGGATAAGATCAGGAATCCATACTCACTCCATCACTGAACACCATGGACAAGTGCAGGGATCCATAACTAGTCCATCTCTGAACACCAGGGATAAGTGCAGGGATCCATACCCAGACCATTGGTGAACACCAGGGATAAGTACAGGGATCCATACTCAGTGCATCACTGAAGACCAGGGATAGGTACAGTGATCTGTACTCAGTCCACCTCTAAACATCAGGAATAAGTGCAGGGATCCATAACCAGTCCATCTCTGAACACCAGGGATAAGTGCATGGAGCCATACTGAGTCCATCTCTGAAAACCAGGGATAAGTGCAGGGATGCATACCCAGACCATTGGTGAACACCAGGGATAAGTACAGGGATCCATACTCAGACCATCTCTGAACACCACAGATAGCTGAAGGGATCCATACTGAGTCCATCACTGAATACCAGGGATACGTGCACAGATCCATACTCAGTGCATCACTAAATTTTATTTATTTAACTTTTGTTTACCGGGAAAGTCTGACTGGGACAGAGCCCATTTTCAGCAGAGGCCCAGGAAGAAAAGTACCAGATGCATTTCTTTGGAATGTGTGAGGAAACTGAAGCACCTGGATGAAACCTACGCGAATACAGAGAGGACATGCAGACTCCTCACAGAAGACAACCCAGCTGAGAATCGAACCAGTGAACCTCTTGCTGTGAGGCAACAATGCTAACCACTGCACCACTGAGCTGCCCAATCACTAAACTCCAGGGATAAGTGCAAAGATCCATACTCAGACAATTGCTGAACACCAGGGAAAGGTAAGGGGATCCATACTGAGTCCATCACTAAACAGCAGGAATAAGTGCTGGGATCCATACACAGTCCATCGCTGAATATCAGGGTAACTGCAGGGATCCATACAAGTTCTTCAGTAACCACCAGAGATGAGTACAGGGATCCATACTCAGACAATTGCTGAACAACAGGGATAAGTGCAGGGATCCATAACCAGTCCACCTTTGAACACCAGGGATAAGTGCAGGAATCCATACTCATTGCATTGCTGACCACCAGGGATAAATGTAATGATCCAAACTGAGTCCATCACAGAACATTAGGGATAAGATCAGGGATCCATACTCACTCCATCACTGCACATCATGGACAAGTGCAGGGATCTATACTGAGTCCATAACTCAACATCAGGGAGAAGTACAGGGATCTAAACCAAGTCCATCTCTGAACACCAGGGGTAAGTGCAGAGATCAACACTCAGTCCCTCACTGAGCACCGGGGATAAGTGCAGGGGTCCATACTCAATTCATCACTAAACACCAGGGATAAGAGCAGGGATCCATACTTGGTGCATCACTGAACACCACAGGTAAGTACAGGGATCCATACTCAGTCCATCACTGAACATCAGGGATAGGTGCAGGCATCCATACGAGTCCATCACTGAACACCAGGGATAAGTGTAGGGATCCACTCTCAGACCATCGCTCAACACCACAGATAAGTACAGGGATCCATTCTCAGACCACTACTCAACACTACGGATAACTAGAGGGATCTACACTTAGTGCATCACTGAACACCATGGATAACTGAAGGAATCCATACTCAGTCCATCGCTGAACACCACGGATAAGTGCAGGATCCATTCTCAGACCATCGCTCAACACCACGGATAAGTACAGGGATCCATACCCAGACCATCGCTGAACACCAGGGATAAGTGCAGGGATCCATACCCAGACCATAGGTGAACACCAAGGATAAGTACAGGGATCCATACTCAGTCCATCTCTGAACCCCAGGGATAAGTGCGGGTATCCATACTGAGTCCATCAGTGAAAACCAGGGATAAGTGCAGGGATTCCTACTCAGAGCATCACACACTCCAGGGTTTGTACTAAGTCCATCACTGATATCAGGGATAAGTGCTGGGATCCATACTCAATGCATCGTTGAACACCACAGATAAATGCAGCGATCCAATACTCATGTCATCACTGAACACCAGGGATAAGTATAGGGATCGATATTCAATCCATCACTGAACACCAGGGATAAGTGCAGGGATCCATACTCAATCCATCACTGAAAACCAGGGATAAGTGCAGTGAGCCATACTCAGTCTATCAGTCAACAGCATGAAGAAGTTTCCACTGGGGGATATTATCTGAATGAGAGGCTTGATGTGTGACCCCTTTGTTGACAATTTCCAGTGACACCTCCTCCACCCCACTGGAATCTATTCCACCAATAACTACTTAGCAATACCACATGGCTGGATGTGGCTTAAACCTTGGTTCATCTATAGGTGGCATGGCTTTGTCATATGTTCATTGGTTTTAAGTAATATTGTGTCATTCTGGTATTTTGTTTTACTTACTTGTTTGTTTTTCAAGTTACTATAAAAAGCATTATACAAACATTGCACAATAACAGAATTTAACTAAATGTTTTTTGAGTTTTTTTTAACTGTTTAAATAATTAAAAATATTTGAAGAACAGTCCAATGAGTGCAAACAGCAAGGCTAATACCTCCCTTCCAGACAGCAAAACAGTTAAAATGATGATAAAACTCAGGGTAGGTAAACCAAATACTGACGCTGGCTGAGATGCAAAGTTCAACATATATCCAAGTCTCCAAAGTAACAATCAGTAACGACTCCTAGACTCCAATACTCTAAAATCTGATTTATTCCACAGACAAAAAATGCAGGTAAGCGCTTTCACCGATATGGCTTCTTCAGACCCATTTAAACACTCAGTACTGTCACCATGTTTAAATATACTACTTCGGCGGGAAAATGATCCTATACACAAAAAATTAAAGGTATAGTACATTGCTTCCAAAGCTTACCTAGCCATGTCAAAATCTTGCATAAAACAAATATTCAGAGGAAGTCTAGCAATATAAATATATATACATATATATAATTTATACATATTATGAACATTCAGTATGTAATGAAGTGGTAGGGACTGACCATAATCCACTTACTATCTCACTATACACTTTAAAATTGCTGACTCCTAATACAAAATTTCTGACTTCTATGTGAAACACAGAATCTGTGAATAAACTGATTACTATATTGAATCTATAGCTATTGTAAAAATTCTATATATATATAGAGTATATAAATATATATGCACATATAACATTTAATAAAACACATGTAATATACATCATAAAAACTTATATTTAAAAAACTTTTTATTATTATTAAAATGCTTTTATTTAAATATTAAAAATAATATGTCTCATTCATCTATGCAATTTTCGTGATTTTAAAAACGGTTTAACTGAGACCATAGCATTTAATCCAGGGGGACAGTCTGACTTCAATCTGATAATCCAATTTGCTTCTCTGGTTTCTGTGAATGTCTTAACGTCTCCCCCTCTAGGTCCTATTAAAATTTTTTCCATTATTAAAAACTGAAATCTATGATCATGCCCTTTCTCCTTCACATGTCTGGCTAATGCATTGGTTTTAAGCTCGATTCTAATATTGTAGACGTGCTCCCTTATTCTGTCCCTTAATTTCCTATTTGTCTTTCCTACATAGAATGCATCGCATTCCATGCAGGTAGCCAAATAAACCACATCTGAGGTTTGACAAGTGCCTTCTACGTTGAACCGGTACTCTCTCATGGAGACTGGATGTATAAACTTACCATCCTCTCTGATGTATTCACAAAAATTACACTTATTGCACCTGTCTGTCTTACTTCCTTCCAAACCTCCCTTATTTCTGTCATGTGACGGGTAGCATAATAACCTTTTTAGGTTTTTCTTGTTTCTATAAATAAACCTAGGTTCCTCTCCTACTATATCCCCAATTGTCTGGTCAACTGTTAAGACATCCCAGTAGGACCTGATAACATCTTTTATGTCTCCTATATCACTGGTATAATACAGGGAGCATGGTACTCTATTATTCATGGGACTTCTGCCTCTACTAGAAGCTGCTTCCATATTGGACTCACTATTGTTCTCTCTCACTTTACCAAAATACGGGGCAGCTCTGTTCTGTCTCAATGCATTTATATCAGTGAGTCCTTTTGATATGTCAGATGAAGAATAGCCCCTCGATATAAACCTCCCTCTAGCTCCTCTATCTCTTGCTGAAATCCTGAACTAGTCGGATTATATCTGGATACACGCATTGCCTGCCCTTTAACAATGTTCTGATATACATAACCTGGATGCATACTTGTTCTATATAAGAGGGAATTCTTATGGCAGTCTTTCCTGTATACACCAGTATTGACCATGCCATTGGGTAATCTTTCCACATATACATCTAAGAATGGAAGCTTATTACTTGACCACTCATATGTAAACTTAAGATATCTACTTATCAAATTGATGTCTTCAATGAATTTATTCAAATCACATAACGTACCAGTCCATATTAGGAACAAATCGTCTACGAAACGTCTAAAAAAAGGCACGTATGTTCCATAACATTCAAGGCTGAAGATGTTTCTATATTCCCATTCTGCCATGAAGAGGTTGGCGTAGCTATTTGCACATGATGTGCCCATAGCTACGCCATCCTTCTGTAAATAGTACTGTCCCTCAAAAGTAAAAAACGTTAGATTCAAGTATTAACTCCAATAGAAACATGAGTAACTCTATCTTGTTCTCACTCATGTCTGAATTGCGTTTCAAATAATCACCAACCATCTCTATACCATCCGTATTCGGAATCACCGTGAACAGAGATTGCACATCCATAGTCACGAATGTGAAATCATTTACTCCTGATAGAGTCTTTAAAAAATCATTCAAATCTATAAGAAATTGTTTAGTGTCTTTGAGGACATATATATTACTATCTACTAAGGGTCTGAGCTGACTTTCCACATATATAGATAGTGGTTCAGTTGACCACCCTCTACCAGCCACTATTGGTCTAAAGGGTGGATTAACCATACTTTTATGGATTTTAGGGAGTCCATGCAAAATTGGTATTAGTGGATACTGTACCTTCATATAATCATATAATTGTTGGTCGATAGTATTAGTCATTAATAAATCCTGTAAATTATCTTGAACTCTAAACATAATATTATCTACTTTATCCTTATCTATATGTATATAGTGTGCATCATCTTCCAACATCAATCTCATCCCATTGATATACTGCTCTCTATCCATTATTACAATTCCCCCTCCCTTATCAGCGGGTCTGACTATTAGTGACTGATCAGTCATAAGTTTATTCAGCGAAATCCTCTGCTGGTATGACAGCAGGAAAAAAGACGGGCATTCAATCCTGTAAAAGAAAGGAAAAAGACGGGCATCCAATCCTGTAAAAGAAAGGAAAAAGACGGGCATCCAATCCTATAATAAAAGGAAAAAGACGGGCATCCAATCCTGTAAAAGAAAGGAAAAAGACGGGCATCCAATCCTGTAAAAGAAAGGAAAAAGACGGGCATCCAATCCTGTAAAAAAAGGAAAAAGACGGGCATCCAATCCTATAATAAAAGGAAAAAGACGGGCATCCAATCCTATAATAAAAGGAAAAAGACGGGCATCCAATCCTGTAAAAGAAAGGAAAAAGACGGGCATCCAATCATGTAAAAGAAAAGGAAAAAAAAAAGAAGGGCATCCAATCCTGTAAAAAAAGGAAAAAGAAGGGCATCCAATCCTGTAAAAGAAAAGGAAATAAAAGGGCATCCAATCCTGTCTTGCCTAGAAGTCAAAAGTACTCCTTAGCTATGCATGTTAGCAAGTGAAGTGACAGATTTGCAGCAAAGTCTACATAAAGTATGTACAGAAATTCTGAAAAAAGCTTGACCCTTATGGGCTATATAAAAATAATGACAAAATGTAAGAAGTCAAGGCTAACCAGCCCTAGGAGTTTGATGATCTCCATGTACTGCAATAATCCAGAGATGAGCACAACATGCGAATGTATGAAGTAGAATCCACCCATGAAGACATTGTGAGAAACCATTAGAAATAGAACTCAGAGGATGATGGGAAAATCTACAGTTCACCAATATACCAGAGGGGAAAGAAGGAAAAAGCTGCCTCATATTTGTGGTCCATCAGTTAAAAGAGGGAACTGGAATATCTACAGACAAATTCCAACTGGACTGAGCCCACAGAATTTTACGTAACACCCAAAGATTTCTGGAGATTCCCTAAGCCTGTCATTGGTAAAGTACAGACATACCAACTGAAAGACCAACTTCTGAGCCTACTTTGGAAAAAAAGGCAAAGAGCAACAAGTGAAAGACAAAAGGGTTTTTGATGACCAAAATGATTTGACTGGCATTAGGATGAAGTCAGCAGGTTTGCAGTTCACCTCAGGCAATGTAAAAGCAAAGGGCTACAAGTTAAAATTATTATAACCTGTGACCCTAAAATACTCTTTCTCCCAGGTACAAAAATCTTTTTAGACCTAGATTCAGCCTCTGGGGAACTGGATTCTTTCATTCATTCACAACAAACAAGCCCCTTTCATTTCTGAATGTGTCTATGCAAAACAGCTACAGGGGAAGGGTGCAGCCAGTAATGACAGCAACCATCAGCCAGACTGTTCATCTAGTTAAGAAGAAGCAATGCGAGCAATGGTCAGCCAGACTGTTTATCTAGTTAAGAAGAAGCAATGAGAGCCATGGTCAGCCAGACTGTTCATCTAGTTAAGAAGAAGCAATGCGAGCAATGGTCAGCCAGACTGTTTATCTAGTTAAGAAGAAGCAATGCGAGCAATGGTCAGCCAGACTGTTCATCTAGTTAAGAAGAAGCAATGCGAGCAATGGTCAGCCAGACTGTTTATCTAGTTAAGAAGAAGCAATGAGAGCAATGGTCAGCCAGACTGTTTATCTAGTTAAGAAGAAGCAATGAGAGCCATGGTCAGCCAGACTGTTTATCTAGTTAAGAAGAAGAAATGAGAGCCATGGTCAGCCAGACTGTTCATCTAGTTAAGAAGAAGCAATGCGAGCAATGGTCAGCCAGACTGTTTATCTAGTTAAGAAGAAGGAATGAGAGCCATGGTCAGCCAAACTGTTTATCTAGTTAAGAAGAAGCAATGAGAGCCATGGTCAGCCGGTCTGTTTATGTAGTTAAGAAGAAGCAATGAGAGCCATGGTCAGCCGGACTGTTTATCTAGTTAAGAAGAAGCAATGCGAGCAATGGTCAGCCGGACTGTTTATCTAGTTAAGTAGAAGTAATGCGAGCCATGGTCAGCCAAATTGTTTATCTAGTTAACTAGAAGCAATGAGAGCCATGGTCAGCCGGACTGTTTATCTAGTTAAGAAAAAGCAATGCGAGCAATGGTCAGCCTGACTGTTTATCTAGTTAAGTAGAAGTAATGCGAGCCATGGTCAGCCAAATTGTTTATCTAGTTAACTAGAAGCAATGAGAGCAAGGGTCAGCCAGACTGTTTATCTAGTTAAGAAGCAATGAGAGCCATGGTCAGCTGGACTGTTTATCTAGTTAAGAAGCAATGTGAACAATGGTCAGCCGGACTGTTTATCTAGTTAAGTAGAAGCAATGCGAGCAATGGTCAGCTGGACTGTTTATCTAGTTAAGAAGAAGCAATGAGAGCCATGGTCAGCCGGATTGTTTATCTAGTTAAGTAGAAGCAATGCGAGCAATGGTCAGCCGGACTGTTTATCTAGTTAAGAAGAAGCAATGAGAGCCATGGTCAGCCGGACTGTTTATCTAGTTAAGTAGAAGCAATGCGAGCAATGGTCAGCCGGACTGTTTATCTAGTTAAGAAGAAGCAATGCGAGCAATGGTCAGCCGGTCTGTTTATCTAGTTAAGAAGAAGCAATGCGAGCCATGGTCAGCCGGACTGTTTATCTAGTTAAGAAGAAGCAATGCAAGCAATGGTCAGCCGGACTGTTTATCTAGTTAACAAGAAGCAATGCGAGCAATGGTCAGCCGGTCTGTTTATCTAGTTAAGAAGAAGCAATGCGAGCAATGGTCAGCCGGTCTATCTAGTTATGCAGAAGCAATGAGAGCCATGGTCAGCTGGTCTGTTTATCTAGTTAAGTAGAAGCAACGAGAGCCATGGTCAGCTGGTCTGTTTATCTAGTTAAGAAGAAGCAATGAGAGCCATGGTCAGCCGGACTGTTCATCTAGTTAAGAAAAAACTCATGGAGAAGCAGAAGGAAACAGAAAGCTTTTCAAACAGGATAAAGGAATCAATAAAAGACAACTAAGTCTTGATTGAGCACAAATATGGATAAAACGTTTGTGACTTTAGTATTTATAGTAGTAGTCAACCTGCATATGGTGTTAGCTATTGCAGGGCACCAACAATTCTCATTGTTATATACTACCACAGCTAATAAAAGCAGAAGGCTGCACGATATGTGACAGATGCTTCACTTTTAAATCTGTTACAGTTCACTAGTATATCTGTTTGTTGGGCTAATAATGTTTTTTTTTTGCTTTTTACTAAGAGACCCTTCGCATTATTAACTTAGAGATTAATATGAAAACACCAATTCCCTCAGTCTCTTGCTTTTTAAGGGCTTAAGCACTGGGGAATCACTCGGGCATGACAAACACTGCTAGTGACATGACTAACCAATCAGAAAGCAAGACTTGAAAAGCCAAACAATCTCTTTCTTCTGAAAGGACAGTGACATGCAAGGTCATGCTTTCTAATACTGACAATTTCAGTAGCTGACAGTAAGCCCTTAAGAAGCAAAGGGATTTTTTCCTCCTTTTTAATTTAATAATTAAAAGATCCATTAAAGAGATTTATTGAATCATGATATGAGATCCTGGACTTGATGGCTGGACGGTGTAAACACTGGACACTATTAATGAAAGGGACACCAAAGACCAAAAAAGCCTCACAGCTTGTTGAGCAGAACCTGATTACAGGCACTGAGGCAGCAGTCTGTGACTTTTGAGACCAGTATATATATATATATATATATATATATATATATATATATATATATATATATACGAAAAACCCAACACGGCCAATAACCAAAATAAATAACCAAAATAATCCCAAATGGAAAGCAGTAGTCCAAATCTGTTGAAATGTGAAATAGACACTGGGACATCCACTTTGCCTAAACTGGACTGAACGTAACCTCAACCTGTGTACGTCACGTAGTGTCCTGGCTAGGCAAAGTGGATGTACCAGTGTCTATTTCAGATTTCAACAGATTTGAACTACTGCTTTCCATTTGGGATTATTTTGGATATATATATATATATATATATATATTTACACTGAGGCAGCAGTCTGTGACTTTTGAGACCAGTATATATATATATATATATATATATATATATATATATATATATATATATATATATATATGGGTCTACTTCGAATAACCGAAGCGCCACGTCACCGACACCCGGAAGACCAAGACGGAACGACCGAACAGGTAGGTTACCAAAAACGCCATATCCCGACAGCTGAGAGACCGACAACGGCAGCGTGTGAGCGCGATCCGGTAAGTGTGCGAAAGTGAAAGATTTAGGATTGGGGAGCGGACAGGTAAGTGTACGATAGTGAGGGATTTTAGGTTAGGGTGTGGGAAAGGTGAGTGTGCGGTAGTGTCGGACTAAGGGTTCCGGTGAGGTAAGTGTGTGGAAGTGACGTAGAGCAGAGTAGGGAAGGATTAAGTGTGTCAGGGTTAGAATGCGGGTGGAGTGAGTGTGCGATAGTGACGGGCTGAATGTTTTAGGGTGGGTTAAGTGAGTTAGGGTTAGGGTGCAGGTAGGGCAAGTTTGCGATAGTGACGGTGTTGAGGTTTAGGGGTGGGTTAAGTGAGTTAGGGTTAGGGTGCAGGTAGGGTAAGTGTGCGATAGTCACGGTGTTGAGGTTTAGGGGTGGGTTAAGTGAGTTAGGGTTAGGGTGCGGTTTGGGTAAGTGTGCGATAGTGTCGGACGTTAGGGTTAGGGTTTAGGTTAAGGCTAGTGGATATGTTTTTGTGTGCAATGTGTAGTTGACGTTTTTTGTGTCGGTGTAGTGGTGTTCGTTTTTTTGAGTTGTTGGTGTTGTGTGTTTTCGGTTGTTTGGGGTTGGTAACTTGTGTGTCGGTGTATCGGACGTTCGGTGATAGAAAGTAGACCCATATATATATATATATATATATATATATTTACACTGAGGCAGCAGTTTTTTGACTCTTGAGACCAGCATACATATATATATATATATATATATATCAGTATTTACACTGAGGCAGCAGTCTGTGACTCTTGAGACCAGCATAAATATATATCTATCTATCTATCTATATATATATATATATATATATATATTTACACTGAGGCAGCAGTCTGTGACTTTTGAGACCAGTATATATATATATATATATATATATATATATATATATATATATATATATATATATATATATATTTTACATTGAGGCAGCAGTGTATGACTTTTGAGACCAGTATATATATATAAAACCATGTATATAAAAATAATAATTACATTTGTAATGAATGTTATAAAATACAATTACATGTTATAACATAAAGCATCTGCGTACAAACAGCGTGCAAGACTGCCTATGTATCATAATATCATATTCACAATGGCCTTTGCACTCTAGTTAGAACTACACCTATCAAAGAAACACATGAACCATCCCATAATCTGTGCTATCAACACTTAAATCTAATATTCCTCCTCTTCTTAAGAGCTGGTTTGATAGAGGCTCTTTCATTTAATCCAGAGCCTCTATCTGCTTTCAATCTAATGATCCACTTGCTTTCCCTATCTTCAGTGTGGTTCCTAATGTCACCACCCCGAATAGTTGGCTTTATCAACTCCAAGGCCCTAAATAAAAAACAATGTTCAATACCTGACTGAGCAACATGCTTAGCCAGTGCATTGTGTAAATTACCTTTCCTTATATGATATAAGTGTTCACGTATCCTATCCTTGAACTGACTATTCGTCTTGCCAACATAAAATGCATTGCATAACTGGCATACTGCCAGGTATACAATGTTCACAGTTTCGCATGTGGCTTCTACTTGTGTCTTAAATTCCATATGTGAATCTGGATGTGTGAACATAGTGCTACTATCTATATAGCCAAATTGGTTACAATGTCCACACGCCTTGCTATGGGTATATTCTGGATGCCGTCCATCCTTCTTGGAATAACATAACCTCCTTAAGTTCAACTTATTTCTGTACATAAATCGTGGTTCATTCCCAACCACTCTCCTAATTCCCTCATCTGTACATAGAACTGACCAATGCTTACCAACAATGTCCTTCAAAGCATTACAATCAGAGGTATAAGGTAAAGATATCCTAACCCCGGTATTATGAGATTCAGTATTATGAGTTTTCAGGATTTTGAGCTTTCAGGATTTTGAGTCCGGGATTTTGAGATTCAGGATTTTGAGCTTTCAGGATTTTGAAGGGGACCCATATATATATATATATATATATATATATATATATATATATATATATATATATATATATATTTACACTGAGGCAACAGTTTGTGACTTTTGAGACCAGTATATATATATATATATATATATATATATATATATATATATATATATATATATATATATATATATATTTAGACTGAGGCAGCAGTCTGTGACTTTTGAGACCAGTATATATATATATATATATATATATATATATATATATATATATATATATATATATATATATGTATACATGTATATATATATATATATATATATATATTTATATATATATATATATATTTTTTTTTTTTACATTGAGGCAGCAGTGTATGACTTTTTGAGACCAGTATATATATATATATATATATATATATAAATATATATATATATATATATATATATATATATATATATATATATATATTTACACTGAGGCAGCAGTCTGTATCTATATATATATATATATATATATATATATATATATATATATATATATATATAGATATATATGATGTATATATATACAAATGTAAAATAAAATAAAATATATTTAGACTGAGGCAGCAGTCTGTGACTTCTGAGACCAGTATATATATATATATATATATATATACACACACACTCTGAGGCAGCAGTCTGTATATATATATATATATATATATATATATATATTTAGACTGAGGCAGCAGTCTGTGACTTCTGAGACCAGTATATATATATATATATATATATATATATATATATATATATATATATATATATATATATATATATATATTTACACTGAGGCAGCAGTCTGTGACTTTTGAGACCAGTATATATATATATATATATATATATATATATATATATATATATATATATATATATATATATTTAGACTGAGGCAGCAGTCTGTGACTTCTGAGACCAGTATATATATATATATATCTCTATATATATATCTCTATATATATATCTCTATATATATATATATTTTTTTTTTTTTTACATTGAGGCAGCAGTGTATGACTTTTGAGAGCAGTAAATATATATATATATATATATATATATATATATATATATATATATATTTAGACTGAGGCAGCAGTCTGTGACTGTTGAGACCAGTATATATATATATATATATATATATATATATATATATATATATATATATCTATATATAGTAAATTTTT
>NC_056747.1:35748789-35753789 GCF_019279795.1 Protopterus annectens
ATTTAATGGAAAATTAAATTATAAATTAAATGGAATTTAAACAAAACATTTTGGGCAAATATAATTTGTTTCCTCTCTCTCTCTCTCTGACTTTTGACTCCCCATACCCCCTACACACATGCTCCCAATCACCAGGCTAGCCCTCACTGACCGCAAGCACTTCCAACTAGCTACCACCCGGTCTGACTGATTTGCCCAGCCATTCAAGGGGTGATACCATCCAAACCATCCCACAGCTGGTACCATCCAAGCACTGACAGTCTTCTGGGACACACTGTCATTCATATGTTCCTTGTCATGGGCTCACTACTCAGCCCCCTCAAGTCCCACACCGCATTCCTCCCACTCCCCCATCAGGTGGCATACCCACACATTACTCTACAAACACACACCCGATACCAAAGCATGAAAGTAGGACTCTCTTCCTGGCTCCTCCATCTTCCTCCGTTCCCTTCTTTACTTACCTTTTGGAGGCAAAGACTCATAAGTAATGTGTTTATATTAGAATCATCACAGCATGACTGTCATCCTTCCCAGGTTCCCACAAAAATTTTTTTGCACACAATCCCTTTTTTGCACACAATCCCTTTTTACTGCACGATCCCTTTTTGCACACAATGGCTGCTTTTTAGGTATGCACCTACGGCACCACAAGGAGCTATTACTGTCTCACTAATTTACCTTATGTAACTGCAGTTATTGTAATGTTAATTTGTAAAAATACACACACAGCACTCCTCTTGTTCATTTTTAATTCTTTTACTATTGGGGAAAGGAACTGTTGTTGTTAATTTAAATGGCCTGCTAGGAACTAATGTATATAAAGGGAAGTGAAAAATGGTTGCTCATACTTTATGAAACATGTCTTTCTGAAGAAGTCTTGATAATAAATAAGAACAAAAGCGCTAAAGTTCTACAAGAGTTGTTGGTGTGATTTACTATTTTTTGAATGTTTTCTTTTATTGATCCGCGAATGGTTCAGTTCTTAGTTAAAATTTCTTCTCTTAGTTTCAATTTTTTGAGTGCTTGGTTAATTATATATATATATATATATATATATATATATATATATATATATATATATATATATATACTGGTCTCAGAAGTCACAGACTGCTGCCTCAGCCTAAATATATATATATATATATATATATATATATATATATATATATATATATATATACATATATATATACATATATACTGGTCTCAAAAGTCATAGACTGCTGCCTCAATGTAAAAAAAAATATAAATATAAATATATATATATATATATATATATATATATATATATATATATATATATATATATATACTGGTCTCAGAAGTCACAGACTGCTGCCTCAGTCTAAATATATATATATATATATATATATATATATATATATGCTATATATATATATATATATATATATATATATATATATATATATATATACTAGTCTCAAAAGTCACAGACTGCTGCCTCATTGTAAATATACATATATATATATTTATATATATATATATATATATATATATATATATATATATATGTGCAGCAAAATCCAAAAAGAATCCTATACGATGCAGAAGTATGAAACAAAACCCCAAAAGCGAGAAGAAGGAGGCGAAAGTCAATCCCAGTTACTATAACACACAAAAGCCTTGCTTGATGTTCACTGTTCAAAGTCCAATCTATGACAAAAAATCCAAGGATACAAATGTAGAAACTGTTTAATAATAAAAAAATAAAAAAATGATGAGCGCTTTCGCGGTCAACAATACCGCTTCATCAGATACAATCAAAAACATATCAAAAGTCATTTAAATAAAACAGTACATCAAACATACAGGTCCAATAGGCTAATTAGAATTCAAATCTTAAAAACAAACTAAATACTACTTAGAACATTCCTACGAAACAACTAGCTGATAATGCGCGTCAATACTTGATCCAAGTCGCTCTTAAAGCATATATTATCCCACCCAATTGGCGAGCGATGTCAACATACCGCTACACCACCTCTCGTAACTAATGTATACATAGTATCCATAATATCCTGTCTGTCAATAACGCAAACCATCTAAATACAATGCGCCATGTCTTGTCCATAAACTGCATAGATAGCATAAAAAACAATCCTTGGTCCCTGCAAGCAAAGCTATATCCGTATTAATGTAAGTTCTAATGCACAAATGAGCGCGTTATAAAATATAGCTTAAGCGACTAAGAAATTAGTCTGCAACATCTCGCACCATGAACTATCTCCTTCTGAAATGAAGGTCCGTAACAAAGGATTATCCTTCATACCTACCATCAATATGGATGTTAGTCAAGCTTTGTTGTCAGTGAGGTTGTTTGCACGACGAGTTGCATTGAAGTTAATGTATGATAAGAGTGGACCTGGTGAGTCTACCATGAATTGCGTGAATTTTAAACGTAGGACTTTATTTGTACCACATCTACAAGCGAATCTTGAAGTTTTCATCAAAGCTGTAGAGTCTTGGTTATATGTCGAGTTCAGCCATCCTGCCGGTAATATGAACAAGAACCTAACAGAAAGTGAGCGAAGCAGGCTGATTCAGAAGTTTAGCAACAACCGCGGTTTGTTGTTATTGGACAGCAGACAAGGGAGGCCCTGTCATTGTATTAGACAGTGAGTACTATCAATTGAAAATGCTACAACTCCTTAGAAGTGACTCATATGCAATAGTCACCTTGGAAGACATATATACTATGCATTCCAGTGTCTCGAACTCGCTTGAGGAATGCAGACAACTAGGTTTGATCAATGATGATTTGTTTTTGTATTTTCAGGTTGAATTTCCATTAATACCTACTATAAGTGGATTGCCTAAAATCCACAAAAAATTACATTCACCTGAGTTTAGGCCTATAGTGTCCGGCGCAGGCTGGATAACAGAGCCAATTTCCATCTATTTGTATCACCAGCTTAAAAAAATTTTGATCAACCATGATGTTGTGTTATGTGACACTGAACAATTTCTAAGAAGTTTATATAAGGACACATGTCATTATGTATGGACAGAGAGTACCATGTTTGTGACCATGGACGTAGTCTCCCTGTTCACATGTATCCCCAATGATCAAGGAATTGCATTTTTGAAATCCTTTATATGTAGAACAGGTGAATGTATGGAGTCCAAGGCTGACTTTCTCTGCCTGCTGGTAGAGTTAGTGTTAGAAAATAATGTTTTCTTGTTTGACAACACCTGTTATAGACAAACCAATGGCGTGGCGATGGGCACAAGCTGTGCTAATAGCTACGCCAATTTGGTGATGGCAGAATTTGAGATTAGATATATTCTGGGCAATACACGAATTAAGTTTTTTAAAAGATTCGTTGATGACCTCTTTTTCATTTGGGAGGGGTCTATGGAGTCATTGCAGCATTTCCATCAGATGCTAAATAGTGCCAGCAGCTTTATTAAGTTTACAATGAATTACTCTAGAGACAATATTGATTACTTAGATGTTAAAGTGTTTAGGGAAGAAGGGCAGATTAGAACAGGTGTACATCGTAAGCCTTGCTATAAACCTTCCTACTTGCATAGAAGGAGTATGCATAACCCAAAAATTTTCACCAACATAATCAAGGGACAAGCCATGCGGCTGTCCCATCTATCCAGTACTGATTCCTACTTCAATTATGAATTAGGACAGCTGAAAGAAGGCTTAATCAGTCGTGGGTACAAGCATGATGAAATAGATGGGATATATTCCAATATGGAAACACTAAGGGTTAACAGAGCACAACCTTTTTTCTCAGCTAATGAAAGAGTTAATATTGATAGGAACCACATATCCATACAGGAGCCAGTCGTGTTACCCTTTAGTGGAAATACAAGTTCTGTTATGCAAGTGATTCGAGACAATTGGAACATTCTGACAGCGGATGAAAAAATAGGAGATATTGTTGGTAGCTTCCCCAAGTTTGTTTACAGCAATATGTCCAATCTAAAACAACTTTTATGCCATAACTCTGGTCTGTTTACAGCTCGTACTGGTTTTGAGAGAACCACTAAATGTGGTACCTGTCCTTAGTGCCGTTACATAGATGAATCCCACTATTTCAAGCACCCAGATAGTGGTAGATTATGGGACCTCAGAGTGGATGCCAATTGTACCAGTCGCAATATAGTATACGTTGCCCATTGTATTAGTTGCTTCTGTTACTATGTTGGTAAATCAAACCGTTTCTTGAGGGAACGAATTAGAGACCACTACTATTGTTTGGCCAGGGGGGATGACAGCAGTGCTTTGGCTAAGCACATGTTGAAGGAAGGACATGAGCATGTATTTTGGCTTCAGGTTCTACATCTAGAGAAAATGTCTCCACGAATTGGTGATATCACCAATAGAACAGAAGAAGCTGAGTTACGATGGTTACTGAGGCTCGGTGCCCACAGGGGTAGGGGGTTGAATGAGATGGTATCTCTCAAACCCTATCTCAAAGGAAGAGCATTGAGATAATCATATTCCTTTTATTTTATTTCATCTTACTTCATTATTTATCAATATTTTTTATTCCCCCATAACAGTTACAGGCAGTTTTCTTCTTGTATATTTTTACAATTGTATATTTCTTTTTGGGTTATGTGGAGTAGAATTTTATCTCTTTGATGCCTGAGGTTTGAGGGTCACATGAGATGGTTTTCCACCTTATTGGCAGGCATCTACAACCTCTTTGTAGTGGTTGTTATCTACACATATTAGGTTATACATGAGTGTATATCTTGCCCAGCATTACATGCTCCGCCCATTTTATTTTATTTCATTTCATGGGTAAACCCCATATTATTTTCATCCATACATATTTGGCCATGTTGAGCTTATACACTTTGTTCTGTACCATATATTCTGCTCATTTTTATCTTATTTTATGTTTTTATTTTATTTTGTTTAGAGTACATAGACTGCGTATGTATTTAAGTCATGTTAGTATTTATAAGTTAAAAATTTTTTTGAGTTAAAAGTTAAAAAGTTTTTGTGTTCA
>NC_056747.1:35761289-35767939 GCF_019279795.1 Protopterus annectens
AGTCTGGCTGACCATGGCTCTCATTGCTTCTTCTTAACTAGATAAACAGTCTAGCTGACCATGGCTCTCATTGCTTCTTCTTAACTAGATAAGCAGTCTGGCTGACCATTGCTCGCATTGCTTCTTCTTAACTAGATGAACAGTCTGGCTGATGGTTGCTGTCATTACTGGCTGCACCCTTCCCCTGTAGCTGTTTTGCATAGACACATTCAGAAATGAAAGGGGCTTGTTTGTTGTGAATGAATGAAAGAATCCAGTTCCCCAGAGGCTGAATCTAGGTCTAAAAAGATTTTTGTACCTGGGAGAAAGAATATTTTTAGGGTCACAGGTTATAATAATTTTAACTTGTAGCCCTTTGCTTTTACATTGCCTGAGATGAACTGCAAACCTGCTGACTTCATCCTACTGCCAGTCAAATAATTTTGGTCATCAAAAACCCTTTTGTCTTTCACTTGTTGCTCTTTGCCTTTTTTTCCAAAGTAGACTCAGAAGTTGGTCTTTCATTTGGTATGTCTGTACTTTACCAATGACAGGCTTAGGGAATCTCCAGAAATCTTTGGGTGTTACGTAAAATTCTGTGGGCTCAGTCCAGTTGGAATTTGTCTGTAGATATTCCAGTTCCCTCTTTTAACTGAGGGACCACAAATATGAGGCAGCTTTTTCCTTCTTTTCCCTCTGGTATATTGGTGAACTGTAGATTTTCCCTTCATCCTCTGAGTTCTATTTCTAATGGTTTCTCACTATGTCTTCATGGGTGGATTCTACTTCATACATTCGCAAGTTGTGCTCATCTCTGGATTATTGCAGTACATGGAGATCATCAAAATCCTAGGGCTGGTTAGCCTTGACTTCTTACATTTTGTCATTATTTTTATATAGCCCATAAGGGTCAAGCTTTTTTCAGAATTTCTGTACATACTTTATCTAGACTTTGCTGCAAATCTGTCACTTCACTTGCTAACATGCATAGCTAAGGAGCACTTTTGACTTCTAGGCAAGACAGGATTGGATGCCCTTTTTTTTCCTTTTCTTTTACAGGATTGGATGCCCGTCTTTTCCCTTTTTTACAGGATTGGATGCCCGTCTTTTCCCTTTTTTACAGGATTGGATGCCCTTCTTTTTCCTTTTGTTATAGGATTGGATGCCCTTTTTTTCCTTTTCTTTTACAGGATTGGATGCCCTTTTTTTTCCTTTTCTTTTACAGGATTGGATGCCCGTCTTTTTCCTTTTGTTATAGGATTGGATGCCCTTTTTTTCCTTTTCTTTTACAGGATTGGATGCCCTTTTTTTTCCTTTTCTTTTACAGGATTGGATGCCCTTCTTTTCCCTTTTTTACAGGATTGGATGCCCTTCTTTTTCCTTTTGTTATAGGATTGGATGCCCTTTTTTTTCCTTTTCTTTTACAGGATTGGATGCCCTTTTTTTTCCTTTTCTTTTACAGGATTGGATGCCCTTCTTTTTCCCTTTTTTACAGGATTGGATGCCCGTCTTTTTCCTTTTCTTTTGCAGGATTGGATTCCCGTCTTTTTTCCTTTTCTTTTACAGGATTGGATGCCTGTCTTTTTCCTTTTGTTATAGGATTGGATGCCCCTTTTTTTCCTTTTCTTTTACAGGATTGGATGCCTGTCTTTTTCCTTTCTTTTACAGGATTGAATGCCCGTCTTTTTTCTTTTCTTTTTTATCCGTGGTGCCCCACAAAAGGAATATTTTTAATTATTTAAACAGTTAAAAAAAAACTCAAAAAACATTTAGTTAAATTCTGTTATTGTGCAATGTTTGTATAATGCTTTTTATAGTAACTTGAAAAACAAACAAGTAAGTAAAACAAAATACCAGAATGACACAATATTACTTAAAACCAATGAACATATGACAAAGCCATGCCACCTATAGATGAACCAAGGTTTAAGCCACATCCAGCCATGTGGTATTGCTAAGTAGTTATTGGTGGAATAGATTCCTGTGGGGTGGAGGGGGTGTCACTGAAAATTGTCAACAAAGGGGTCACACATCAAGCCTCTCATTCAGATAATATCCCCTAGTGGAAACTTCTTCATGCTGTTGACTGATAGACTGAGTATGGATCACTGCACTTATCCCTGGTTTTCAGTGATGGATTGAGTATGGATCCCTGCACTTATCCCTGGTGTTCAGTGATGGATTGAATATTGATCCCTATACTTATCCCTGGTGTTCAGTGATGACATGAGTATTGGATCGCTGCATTTATCTGTGGTGTTCAACGATGCATTGAGTATGGATCCCAGCACTTATCCCTGATATCAGTGATGGACTTAGTACAAACCCTGGAGTGTGTGATGCTCTGAGTAGGGATCCCTGCACTTATCCCTGGTTTTCACTGATGGACTCAGTATGGATACCCGCACTTATCCCTGGGGTTCAGAGATGGATTGAGTATGGATCCCTGTACTTATCCTTGGTGTTCACCTATGGTCTGGGTATGGATCCCTGCACTTATCCCTGGTGTTCAGAGATGGACTAAGTATGGATCCCTGTACTTATCCTTGGTGTTCAGCGATGGTCTGGGTATGGATTCCTGTACTTATCCGTGGTGTTGAGCGATGGTCTGAGAATGGATCCTGCACTTATCCGTGGTGTTCAGCGATGGTCTGAGAATGGATCCCTGTACTTATCCATGGTGTTCAGTGATGGACTGAGTATGGATTCCTTCAGTTATCCATGGTGTTCAGTGATGCACTAAGTATGGATCCCTCTAGTTATCCGTAGTGTTGAGTAGTGGTCTGAGAATGGATCCCTGTACTTATCTGTGGTGTTGAGCGATGGTCTGAGAATGGATCCCTACACTTATCCCTGGTGTTCAGTGATGGACTCGTATGGATGCCTGCACCTATCCCTGATGTTCAGTGATGGACTGAGTATGGACCCCTGTACTTACCTGTGGTGTTCAGTGATGCACCAAGTATGGATCCCTGCACTTATCCCTGGTGTTTAGTGATGAATTGAGTATGGACCCCTGCACTTATCCCTGGTGCTCAGTGAGGGACTGAGTGTTGATCTCTGCACTTACCCCTGGGGTTCAGAGATGGACTTGGTTTAGATCCCTGTACTTCTCCCTGATGTTGAGTTATGGACTCAGTATGGACCCCTGCACTTATCCCTGGTGTTTAGTGATGAATAGAGTATGGACCCCTGCACTTATCCCTGGTGTTTAGTGATGAATTGAGTATGGACCCCTGCACTTATCCCTGGTGTTTAGTGATGAATTGAGTATGGACCCCTGCACTTATCCCTGGTGCTCAGTGAGGGACTGAGTGTTGATCTCTGCACTTACCCCTGGGGTTCAGAGATGGACTTGGTTTAGATCCCTGTACTTCTCCCTGATGTTGAGTTATGGACTCAGTATGGACCCCTGCACTTATCCCTGGTGTTTAGTGATGAATTGAGTATGGACCCCTGCACTTATCCCTGGTGTTTAGTGATGAATTGAGTATGGACCCCTGCACTTATCCCTGGTGTTTAGTGATGAATTGAGTATGTACCCCTGCACTTATCCCCGGTGCTCAGTGAGGGACTGAGTGTTGATCTCTGCACTTACCCCTGGGGTTCAGAGATGGACTTGGTTTAGATCCCTGTACTTCTCCCTGATGTTGAGTTATGGACTCAGTATGGATCCCTGCACTTATCCCTGGTGTTTAGTGATGAATTGAGTATGGACCCCTGCACTTATCCCTGGTGCTCAGTGAGGGACTGAGTGTTGATCTCTGCACTTACCCCTGGGGTTCAGAGATGGACTTGGTTTAGATCCCTGTACTTCTCCCTGATGTTGAGTTATGGACTCAGTATGGACCCCTGCACTTATCCCTGGTGCTCAGTGAGGGACTGAGTGTTGATCTCTGCACTTACCCCTGGGGTTCAGAGATGGACTTGGTTTAGATCCCTGTACTTCTCCCTGATGTTGAGTTATGGACTCAGTATGGACCCCTGCACTTACCCCTGGTGCTCAGTGAGGGACTGAGTGTTGATCTCTGCACTTACCCCTGGGGTTCAGAGATGGACTTGGTTTAGATCCCTGTACTTCTCCCTGATGTTGAGTTATGGACTCAGTATGGATCCCTGCACTTGTACATGGTGTTCAGTGATGGAGTGAGTATGGATCCCTGATATTATCCCTAATGTTCTGTGATGGACTCAGTTTGGATCATTACATTTATCCCTGGTGGTCAGCAATGCAATGAGTATGGATTCCTGCACTTATCCCTGGTGTTCAAAGGTGGACTGGTTATGGATCCCTGCACTTATCCCTGTTGTTCAGCAATTGTCTGAGTATGGATCCCTGTACTCATCTCTGGTGGTTACTGATGAACTTGTATGGATCTCTGCAATTACCCTGATATTCAGTGATGGACTGTGTATGGATCCCAGCACTTATTCCTGCTGTTTAGTGATGGACTCAGTATGGATCCCCTTACCTTTCCCTGGTGTTCAGCAATTGTCTGAGTATGGATCTTTGCACTTATCCCTGGAGTTTAGTGATTGGGCAGCTCAGTGGTGCAGTGGTTAGCATTGTTGCCTCACAGCAAGAGGTTCACTGGTTCGATTCTCAGCTGGGTTGTCTTCTGTGTGGAGTCTGCATGTCCTCCCTGTATTCGCATAGGTTTCATCCAGGTGCTTCAGTTTCCTCACACATTCCAAAGAAATGCATCTGGTACTTTTCTTCCTGAGCCTCTGCTGAAAATGGGCTCTGTCCCAGTCAGACTTTCCCGGTAAACAAAAGTTAAATAAATAAAATTTAGTGATGCACTGAGTATGGATCTGTGCACGTATCCCTGGTATTCAGTGATGGACTCAGTATGGATCCCTTCAGCTATCTGTGGTGTTCAGAGATGGTCTGAGTATGGATCCCTGTACTTATCCCTGGCGTTCACCAATGGTCTGGGTATGCATCCCTGCACTTATCCCTGTTTTTCAGAGATGGACTCAGTATGGCTCCATGCACTTATCCCTGGTGTTCAGAGATGGACTGGTTATGGATCCCTGCACTTATCCCTGATGTTTAGAGGTGGACTGAGTATGGATCACTGTACCTATCCCTGGTCTTCAGTGATGCACTGAGTATGGATCCCTGTACTTATCCCTGGTGTTCACCGATGGTCTGGGTATGGATCCCTGCACTTATCCATGGTGTTCACCGATGGTCTGGGTATGGATCCCTGCACTTATCCATGGTGTTCAGAGAAGGACTAGTTATGGATCCCTGCACTTATCCATGGTGTTCAGTGATGGACTCAGTATGGATCCCTGCACTTGTCCACGGTGTTCAGTGATGGAGTGAGTATGGATTCCTGATCTTATCCCTAATGTTCTGTCATGGACTTAGTTTGGATCCCTATACTTATCCCTGGTGTTCAGTAATGCACTTACTATGGATCTCTGTAGTTATCCCTAGTGATCGGTGATGGACTGAGTATGGATCCCTGCACTTATCCCTGGTGTTCACTGACGCACTGAGTATGGATCTCTTTGTTGCACCACAGCTGACAGTAACAGGCAGATAAATTAATCTCAGAGATTAATCTTTGTGCTCATACAACAAGGTAGCAGGCGAAGCATTCCAGGGCTATACCCATGACATCATTCTGAAACAGATTTCAGAAGAAAATAAATAATGATGGTTCTGCTTTACCAAGAACTTGTCAAGGTGATTACAGCTCAGGAAATTAAGAAAGTTTAAGATCAAGAGATTAGAATATCACATAAATGGTATTATACCAGGAAAGACTGCAGAAGAAAAATACTGGCACAAATGAGTCATGGATATGAAGTGACTGCAGCAGTAATTTAAATGTTTTGGGAATGTAACTGGATTAAGCAGGGATTAGATGGGGTAATTAAAATGGGAGGGCATCTGTAGGAAGAATAGAATTCATATGTTATCAAAATAGTGATGAATGTAAGTCAAACAGACATTGCAGATGATAGTGGAGATGGCAGGGTGAAGAAGAAACCATAATGGAAGTAGCTGAAACAGAAATAAAGAGGAGCAGAAGGTTTAATCCAAAGAACTAACAGGGGGATAAACAGAATAATACATCTCAAAGGAAAGGCGTTTGCTGAGTAAATTGTAGAATACATGTCAAGACAGTGACAGAGTACAGAAAAGGAAAAGTGCTGGGAGAAAGTGAAACTTCTACGGAGATAATACCCCTGGGAATGAGGGAGCAGTATAGGCTGCAGAACAGGCAGATGATGATGAATGAGGACACTTGGTGGGGACAGTAGACTTCATAGCAGAGACCTAGCTAAGATAAGTGCAAAACAGAAGATTAGTAAGACACAAAATAAACAGAAATACAGTGAGTAGCATAAAAAATCAGCCTGGAATACCGACACAAGAATGGTTTGGGGCTCATCATTTACATGGGCAGATGGATATAAAGGGTTTAAACTGCGATGTTGTATAATTTAACTCAAGAATGCAACTGTGGAGCAAATTATATGATAATTTGAAGGTTTCCTAAAGGTGAAAGCAGGGTTGTTGTAAACTGAATAACAGGAACTATAAGATATAAAATGGCAAAATTAAAATAATGTCATAGTGCAAAATGCAAACATGGGAATGGTTTAGTAGTGTAGAAATGAATTAAATTGACAAAATTATGGTAAGTATT